>NC_056664.1:76575230-76876151 GCF_018350195.1 Panthera tigris | reverse complement strand
TGACAATCCTCTGACACAGGCTTTCTTACCCGTTTTATAGAAAACAAAGCAAAGAGTAGAAAACTTAAGTACCTAACCCCAGGTCACACAGCTTCTAAGCAGAGAACCAGAATTCAAAACTAGGATTTCTCTCACTGCAAAATACATCTCTTTCCACTAAATTCTGACACAGGACATATCTGGTGATAATGATGATGGTGGCGATGATGATGAGGAGGAGGAGGAGGAGGATAACGATAATACCAAGATTTCCTATGGAAGCAGAATGAATTTCATTCTGTGTGATCCTTAAGAACTAAATATGAGGGGGGACAGGTGACATCTGCTGCCACTGACACGCACTGCCTGTTCACAGTGCTAATGCTCAGAGCTGACTGAGGACAAGGGACCCTCAGAGAAGGGGACCCTGTCACTGGGAATGTAAGCAGAGGCTGTATCTGTGCTCAGCTGGAAGGTTGAAGGGAGAGAGAATAAAGAACCTTCAAGGCTCCCTTTAAGCCTGAACTTGTTTAACCGCTTGATTCTGAGGGTGATGATGGTGATGATGATAAAAATGGCAAGGTTTTTTGACAGCAAGTCCGTTAACTTCTTGGTTTCCTTAGTTCTGCCACTACTACACGCAACCCAGCAGTCTCCTTCAAGGTGCGGGGGCAGGGGACCAGGCTGGATGCTGAGTGGAGGGGATTTAGAAACCTCTGTCTACACCACAACCATGATAGCTTTGTTTTCTGTCTTATATGCTGGACTTCTGTGTAAGAATATATTTGGAGAAAAGTTTCCACTGCTAAGAAAGAAAGAGAGAAGAAAGAGAAAGAAAAAAAAAAGAAAGAAAAGTAGATATAGTGCTTGAAAACTTCTAAAAAATAAATAAATAAATAAATAAATAAATAAATAAATAAATAAATAAATAAGGGGGGGCACGGCACCTGAGTAGCTCAGTGGGTTAAGCGTTGGACTTCTGCTTGGGCCATGAACTCACAGCTCATGAATTCAAGCCCTGTGTCGGGCTCTGTGCTGACGGCTTGGAGCCTGGAGCCTGCTTCAGATTCTGTGTCTCCCTCCCTCTCTGCCCCTCCCCTGCTCATGATCTGTCTCTCTCTGTCTCAAGCATAAAATAAACATTAAAATTTAAAAAAATAAAAATAAAAAAAAGAAAACTTCTGAATTAGGAGATCCCTACACTTTGAAAGAAAAAATTGCACTTATGACAGCAGTTATCTAGGCAGTAACAAAACAGAATGCTTTGTTTCACCACAACTGAAGCTGTTAAACACCATGAAATTTGAGCCAGCCACCAAAGTTGACAAGTGATTAAAGACTTTAAATAATACCCTGAATATGCCAGAATCCTCCTGGATCCAACTGAAGAGCCAGTGTACAATGGGACTTGATGAATCAGCCATGTACAGACTCTAGGACCCATCCTGCCCTCTCCAGAGTATAAACTTTTCGATCATTTTCCAACACATAAACCATCCTGACTTTTTCCCACTCAGTGAACAACTCAGAGAATTGTTTCAGTGGACTCTGTTTCCTCACCTAGCAAGTAAATAAACTCAGCACATGCTTTGTTACCCCTGAAGTGGTCATCGCTTTCCTCTGTCATTTTCCTCCAAACTCTGGCACACTGGGACATTCTTGGGCATACTGTGGAAGGACCACCATTGGGTCCTGTGCAGATCTTTCCTAAGCCATGTGTGCAGGAGGTGGCTGACTCAACAGGCAGGCTCTCAAAGGGCAAAGAACATTCACACAGGTAGCGATGTTACACCTGATCATGCACACATGGCAAATATCACATCACTAACTCCTCCTGTAATTTATAGGCAAGATTACATTCCAGTGAGAATTTTTTACTTCTGAATTGTCTTACTAATACAAACTAAGAAATGGAAGCAGTGCTTTACTTGAGATATCTAGCTAATTTGCTTTAGATTTTTATTCCAATTTTAAAACTTTTTCCTCTGAGGGATGCCTGGGTGGCTCAGTCAGTTAAGCCTCAGATTTCAGCTCAGGTCATGAACTCACAGCTCTGTGTTGATGGCTTGGAGCCTGGAGCCTGCTTTGGATTCTGTGTCTCCTTCTCTCTCTGCCTCTCCGCTGCTTGTGCTCTGTCTGTCTCTCTCTCTCAAAAATAAATAAACATTAAAAAAACCCCACTTTTTCCTCTGAAAACAAGTTCTTATTAAGGTTTTATGTTGAGGAGCTAAACAGGTTCAATTAGAAAAACCAAAAGGTTCTAAAATATAGGAAGACCTTTTTTTTGCATCTCATCTTTTTCCTCCTGTTGAGGAACTGGACAGTGCTCTCGCCTTCATAAAAGTCAGACTGGCTCCTTTCTGTGCGTTCAAATATCTCTACATACTTTTTTAAGCTTGGGCTCCAGTAGCGTGAACTTGGTGAGCTGTCCGCCCTCTCACTCTGTGTTCTGATTCCCTGCATGTCCTATACACTTTCAGACACATGTGAGAAGAGAAACCTCTGCAGAAAGGAAAGGAGACAAGGTTGGTTGGCTAATAGGTCTCAGGTTCTAGCAACCAGGAATAACACTTATGGGTTAGAACGAGATGGTACAAAGTGTTCATGGTGAAATCCAGGAGATGGATATAGTGATATTCACTCTAAAGTCCTTCCAAAGTTGATATATGTTTGAAAGTTTGTATAATAATATTTTAGAAAAGGAGTAAGTGCTTGATGTATTGCTTAACTGATAGAAACTTTAAGCTCCAAATTTACCTCAGAAATAACTTAGTAAAGGACAGGGCTACAAAACTGGACTTTAAGGGTTCTCATTTAGAGCCAATTGTAGCCAGGCCCAGTCTCATTTAGACGCCCTAAATGATGGAATCAATCTATCCCCTCTCCAGCTATGCAGCTCATTTGGCACAGAGGATAAGCCAGCAGGTAGAGTCAGAACTGTGAGGTCTCCACTTTTCTCTTTTCTTTTACAGGGGCATCCCTTTGCTCTCCCTGCCCCATTCCCCATCAGAGACTCCATGCCCTCCAGCTTCTAAAACTTTCCTCACCAACAAAAAGGAAAGAAGAATCAAATCTGGTGTTCTGAGAGTCTCAGGTTTCTGCATCTTATGTTCTACATTTTTTGCCTACATAACCAAAAGTGTTTTAGCAACCAAACAAACTGGTGCTGTGGATTTGTGCCTGAGTGTGTCTGAGCATGGGAAGGTTTCTCCTACACCTAACACCCAAAAAAGCTTAAGGTGTCATAGAGCATAGATGCTTTCAAGGTCAGAGCTCAAAAACTCTTGGAGATTATACTCTAACTGCCTACTGTTTAGCCTGTACATCCCTCCGGACAGACCTGAGCTATGAAAACTGTAATAATTTTCAAGCTCTTTTATGAATCATACATTGAAGCCATAGAGTAAGAATCTAATTAATTATCTTTTTCCTCCATTTATACTAAGTGGATGCAAGATGTTGATGAGAAAAAAACTGTTCTATTGAACAACTGAAGTCTTTTTGGTCCTGACGGCTCTATCTAGAATATAATGTAAGAAAACAAAATGATACCTACAAAAGACATTGCTCCTATAAAACATAAGGCACCTAAGAAACAGGAACTATATTCAGTCTCTCTAATTGATTTTTTTAAGAGTTTACTTTAGAGAAGGGGTTACTTTCCTGGAGAATAACTAGCTTCTCAGAAGTCTTTTCTGTAATTCATTTACCAACCTGGTTTAAACCCAGCTCAGAAAATGTTACATCCTAGGCTTGATTCTTCCTTCCTGAAAAGAAAGTCTTAGTTAGGTTTTTTGAGTTATGGAGGATCTAATGAAAGACCTGCTAGAGATTTACTGGAGTAAAGTAAGAAGGGGTTAATAGAAGGAGACATATGGAGACCATTAAGCAGCTCCAAAGGACACTGAAACTTGCTCTACTGGTAGTTGGCATTCAGAAGCCACAGCAGCAGGGGCTGTACCAGCTTCACTCTGGCAGAGACGGAAGGCTTTGAAATCAGAGGCAGCAGTGACTACTGTTTGGTGGTTTTTGCTTCTCAACAGAAACCATATATTCCTGGCTGCAACCCAGATCTTAAAATAGCTTATTCACTCATCCATTTCTTCATTTTTTTAGACAAGAGACCAGAGGTTAAGAAAGACTGAGGAAATTCATCACCTCTAGACATACCTTATAAGAAATACTAATTATACTAGTATTTATGTAGAATTTATACTTCTACATATGAACTAAAGAGAAAATTTTAAAATAGAATAATAATAAAGCCAACAGCACTTCATTTTCAGTCATAGCAATTCCATCCTTCCTGTTAGGGAGGAAAGCATGAGGGTTATCATAGATCTGAAGACACTATCTTAATTATATAATGACTATATCTCACCCTTCAGATACCTGTTTGCCCGTAATTAAATTATGTACCCAAAGGAAAAATGCCTTCTATGTCATTGATAGCATTCATTCATTCATTCATTCATGTGTTTCACATATATCTAAGTGCCTACCATATGCTGGGTGGATTGAGTAGCAAATATAATGACTATCTTTGTACCATGAAATACTGGAAACAATAGATAACTCACAATTAAATCAAAGAATCTTACAGGTAAGAAATACTGAGGAAAAGAAAGGTTAAGTTCACACAGCTAGTTAAAAAGGGTCATAACTAGCACTCAGGTTTCCTTCTTTTCTCTTTTACAAAGGTGTCCAGTTAAACAAACATAAACTATTGGAACTTCATCAAGATAAAAAGCTCCTGCATAGCAAAGTAAATAATCAACAAAACTAAAAGGCATCCTATGGAATGGGAGAAGAGATTCAGAAACCACATATCTGATAAAGGGTTAGTATCCAAAATCTATAAAGAATTTATCAAACTAAACACCCAAAAAACAAACAACCCAGTTAAGAAATGGGAGGAAGACATGAATAGACACTTTTACAAAGAAGACATCCAGATGGTTAACACATGAAAAGATGCTCAACATCACTCCTCATCAGGGAAATACAAATCAAACCACAATTAGATACCACCGCACACTTGGCAGAATGGCTAACATTAACAATGCAATAAACAACAGATGTTGGCGAGGATGCAGAGAAGGGGGAACCATCTTGCACTGTTGATAGAAATGCAAACTGGTGCAGCCACTCTGGAGAACAGTATGGCAATTCCTCAAGAAACTAAAAATAGAATTACTCTACAATCCAGCAATTGTACTGTTAGGTATTTACCCAAAGGATAAAAAAATACAGATTCAAAGGGGTACATGCACCCCAATGTTTATAGCAGCATTATCAGCAATAGCCAAACTATGGAGAGAGCACAAATGTCTATCAACTGATGAATGGATAAAGAAGACATTCATATGACTAATAGACACATGAAAAGATGCTCAACATCACTCATCAGCAAGGAAGTAAAAATCAAAACCACAATGAGATACCATCTCATACCAGTCAGAATGGCTAAAATGAACAACTCAAGCAACCACAGATGTTGGCAAGGATGTGGGGAAAGAGGATCTCTTTTGCACTGCTGGTGGGAATGCAAACTGGTGCAGCCACTCTGGAAAATAGTACGAATGTTCCTCAAAAAATTAAAAATAGAACTACCCTACAACCCAGCAAGTGTTCTACTAGGTATTCATCCAAAGGATACAAAAAAGCTGATTCAAAGGGGCACATGTACTGCAATGTTTATAACAACGATTGACAATTGCCAAAGTACAGAAAAAGCCCAAATGTCATTGACTGATGGATGGATGAAAAAGACATGGTATATATATATATATATATATACATACAATGGAATATTACTTGGCAATCAAAAAGGATGAAATTTTGCCATTTGCAACAAAGTGGATGGAACTAGAGTATATTATGCTAAATGAAATTAGTCAGAAAAACACAAATATAATATGATGTCACTCATACATGGAATTTAAGAAACAAAACAGATGAACATATGGGAAGGGAAGTAAAAATCATATAAAAACAGAGAGGGAGACAAACCATAAGAGACTCTTAAATATAACAAACTGAGGGTTGATGGAGGGATTTTGGGTGGGAGGATGGGCTAAATGAATGATGGGAATTAAGGAGGCCATTTGTTGGGACGAGCACTGGGTGTTATATGTAAATGATGAATCACTACACTAAAATCATTATTACACTGTATGGTTTAAATTTTTTTTAACATTTATTTATTATTGAGAGACAGAGAGAGACAGAGCATGAGCATGGGAGGGGCAGAGAAAGGGGGAGACACAGAATCCGAAGCAAGCTCCAGGCTCTGAGCTGTCAGCATAGAGCCCGACATGGGGCTTGAACTCACCAACTGTGAGATCATGACTTGAGCCCAAGTGGGACACTTAACCGACTGAGCCACCCAGGCGCTCCATTATTACACTGTATGTTAACTAACTTGGATTTAAATAATAAAAAAAAACTCCTTTAAAGATTTTTGTGAGATTTTCTTAAAATGAAAATATGCTTATTACAGACCTTGCTCATAGTCATATGTAGGAACTCAGTCAGGTAAGAAATATATATATATATATATATATATATATATATATATACACACACACACACATATATATACATATACTTATATATGTATATGTATGTATATGTATATGTATATGTATATATATACACACACACGTATATATGTATACATATATGTGTGTGTGTGTGTGTATATATATATATACATATACATATATATGTGTATATATATATACATATGTATATACATATATATATAGTGGTCTCATTCCCAAAGTCAGACACCTTTAAAGAAGTGGTTTTCTAGTTTTAGTGTGCAAAAACCACTAGGGATATTCTGCAAATAAAGATTCCCTGGCTTCTACCATCAAAGATTTTGATTTTGTAGTCATGTCGTCAGTAGAGGCTGAGCATCTGAATTTTTTGTGAGTATTCCTACAAAAAAAATTATTTTGGTGCACACTACACTTTCAGAAACTCCCATGCAAGGGATGTTAGACAGAAGGTACCTCGTTTTTCCTAAATGGCAACAACACACCTTCTTGATTTAACATTCCTATGAAATGTAGGGTGGCTTGTGGGTGATGAGTACCTGGGTGGTCAAACTGTTGGGGGGATACAGAGCACCAATCAATGGGACACCAGAAACCAGGCACGGAGGCAGAGGGTGACTCCAAAATAAGATAATGAAAGAGTGGTCTTAGGTGCCCAAGACAGGCCCTACTCATATCCAGAGTTGTCCCTGGCTAGGCCTTTGAGGCAGAGATTGCTCTTTCTTGATATGATTACAGTTGGCAGCTAAAGGTTGTGGTCACTCTGAGTAGGGGAGAAGGGTTTGTGTGTAGCTGATGTTCTGTATTTTAATTCCTGTGATTAAATTCAGAAGAAGTAAATTAGCCTTTACCTATCCATGAGCTAATCATTTCTATGACACATTTGAAATAGCATCTGGAATCTGTAGCATATTTAATGATGTTATGACTTCTGCTTAGTGCTTTACAATAACACCATTGTGTAAATGTCTATCACCTAAGTGAGACAAGTCAGATCATCTCATTTACATCTGAGTACACAGTTTGTGAGTTTGAACCTCACATGAGGCCTGCTGCTGTCAGTGCAGAGTCCACATCAGATCCTGTCCCTCTCTCTCTGCCCCTCCCCACTTACTTGCTCACTCTCTCTCTCTTTCTCTCAAAAATAAATAAATATTTTAAAAAATTTACTGATAAGCCGAATATATACTTGAAAATACACTCTGGCAAAAATTTTTATTATGTATATAATTCAATTCAACAAATATGTTCTATGTGCAAAGTGCTGTGTGTTAGTTTCTTTCTTCCACTAGGGCCTTATCACATAGCAGGGGAATGACAATAATACATGGTAAAATTTGACAAGGGCCATGATGGGGGGGAAGACAAAATACCATCTGAGGCAAAGAAGAGAGAGCTTCATGGAAGAATTGCTGTTTGAGGGAAATTGTGAAAATTTCAACAAACAGATGGTGGGAGGGGTAAGGTGAGGCTGGCAATTCAGATGGGACAAAGACAAGCAGATAAGGAAATACAGGGCAAGTTCAGGGACTAGGACTAGTATGGAATGTGTATAGCCTTTAGGGAAACAGTGGAAAACCAAAGCTATAAATATAGATATGGTCCGTATTTTAAAGAATTTGAAATGCTAAACTGAGTAGCAATTCCATACTTTCAAAAGGTTTTGTGAATGAGTGCAAGGTGAACACAAGTGTGAGCTCTGTGTTAGGAACATTACTCTGGCAACAGTAAGTAAGGGAAGTGGAGCACTGGGAGTAGAGAGACTGGGAGCAGGGAGAATAATTAGGAGGCTGCTACTATAGTCCAGTGAGAGGCCATGAGGTTTGAATTGAGAAGGGAAGGTACAAGGGTGTGGATGCATGAGACATTGCATAGGTAGCATCTGGGTATTAAGCCTTCAGCTCTTAAGTTGCACTGACATTTGTGGTTAAATGGATTCCTGTGTTGGTTGCAACAAACATATTTTCAGTATCAGGGAGGGAGAAAAATGGAAGCAAGAAGAAAAGCCAGGCAACAGAAGTTTGGTGCCTCAGATCCTGTCAATGATGCCCTTAGGGTTCATCTCTCTACTCACCTGGCATGAGAGCTTCTTTCTGCTAGCATCTGCCCCCTGCTGCCTGAGGGCTCCTGGTAGCCACAGGTACCAGGCAGTTAAACCCTGTGCATAGCCCTCAAGCAATGACAAGTGAGAGTTGGCGTAAAAATACCTATTTCCTCACCCCTCAGGAGACAATTCTGAGACCTGTTTTACACTGTCTTCCAGAATCCCATTGGGCTTAAGTCCCAGTTGCCCACAGTAATAGCCTAGTTAAGACAGCTTTCTTTACTGGCTTCCTTTCATTCCCTGGGTCATTTGCTCACTCCACTCAGGAGTGATTATGAGACTCAGGAGTGATTATAATTGCCTCTACCTGAACCTTCTATTCATTTGTCCACATTTTCCTCTAGTTCATTGAGGGCAGGAATCATTCATTAGTGTGACAGAGGACAGACAGGTGGGCTTGGTCTAGTAGCTTTAGGTCACCAAAAACATTGAGTCAGCCTCATCGGATCAAAGGAAGAGCAGGATTTCCATTCACAGAGTGTAGGTGGTGTGATAACCATAGTTTAGAAAAGAAAGAGAGTTAGAGTTAGAAACAGACTGATACAGAAACAGAGACAGAGACAGTGATGTTAAGTACTTTTTTTGTTTGTTTGTTGATTGTTTTCCGGGAGTTTTTTTCTGTTAAGTATTTTGGGAATGGACAAGCCTCCACAGGATACATATATTATCCTATGAAACTGTCCCATACAATCAAGTTAATGATTTTTATTGAGTGTCACCATGAAGTTGGCAGTGTTTGGGAGCTAAGAACAGTGACAGACAAGTCCACCAACTAAATAAAATTTACATTCTAGTAGACTGCAGATGGAGACATGCTAGAATGATAGATCATACATAGATAGATGACTGATAGATACATAGATAAGTATAACAGCAAATATTATATACACTATGAAAAAGAATTAAGAGGATAATGTGATTGAGGAAATGGGGATGTGTAATTTAGATTTCTTTAAGGTATTTGAGTTAAGACCTAAATGACAAGAAGGAGGAGGGACTCAGATACAGGAAAGATTTCAAGAAGCATGTTTCAGGCAGAGGTAACAGAAAATTCTAAAGCCCTAGGCAGGAACTAGAAGAAAGTCATGTGGCCAGTGAAGACTGTAGCAGATGATGTTGGAGAGGTATGGGTAAGGCCACATGGGGCCTTAATGGCTATCACAAGAAATTTGGGTTTTATTCTAAGTAAAATGAGAAGGCAATGAAGGATTTTAAGCAGGAAGGTAATGTAATTTTGTTTTTAAGAATATCCCTCTGATTGCTATGGGGAGAGTAGATTGTAAGGAAGCAAGAAAAAAAGTATTGAAATGTTGAGAGATTGTTTGCCTCTATTCAGGTACAATAGAAGCACTAAAGATTGACAGAACAGGACAATGATTTGGATATATTTTGTTGCTTTTGGTACTCCTACTGCCTTTAAAAATCACTCATGTATAGGGACGCCTGGGTGGCTCAGTCGGTTGAGTGTCCAACTTCAGCTCAGGTCATGATCTCACACTCCGTGAGTTCAAGCCCCATGTTGGGCTCTGTGCTGACAGCTCGGAGCCTGGAGCCTGCTTCAGATTCTGTGTCTCCCCCTCTCTCTGCCCCTCCCCTGCTCATGCTCTGTCTCTGTCTCAAAAGTAAATAAAAACATTAAAAAAAATAAAAATAAAGATGAAAAAACATTTAAAAACAATCACTCATGTATATATTTCTTCTTCAAAGGTAATCCAACTTTTGTCCAAAACTTCAGGTCAGATTGTGCAGGAATACAATCATTTTCTGGAAGCCACCTGATATTTCCTTCAGGAAGGGTCCCATAAGGACAATAGTGATAAACACCCAGTAAAAGTTAGTCCTAGAGCTCCCACATTACAACACTTGGACACTTGAGAGTGAGATTCTCACTGCCTCCAGCATGTTTTGTGCCAGCTGAGGAGGCATTGCTGCCACCATCACTCCTTGGGTGGGTCTATTCCAGCTTCTTGGCACCATTCTTCCATTGTTTGGGGTGACATGTATAAACCAGGATATGGCACATATATTCCTTGCTTTCACACACACACACACACACACACACACACTTAGTCATTTGAAAATCTCATCCCTGTTGTCCTCATTACTTGGTCAGACTCATCATCTGAAATGTAGCGTAGATTAATAAAATGGGGTAGACATCATCGTAAGGACTCTTTATGGGTGATACTGAGAGCTGTTTTTCATGTGCATTAGAAAAGATATATTTCACTCATTGCAACAAAACTACATTGCTTCAAAAAGATGAACTAATCAGAAGCATCTGGATAGAATTAAAGACACTGACAACTCAGAAACAAGCCATAAACGATCTTGAAGGGGGAAAGTACTTTTAAATTGTTTAAATGTGCTTGTCTAACATGTCACTAAAAGCTGTAATCTTCCATTCTCCATTAACAACTCCATCAATTTTTCCTTAATGTTTTAAATTAACTGTCTTCTCTCAAACATGATGCTGTTCAACATTTGAAGAAAATAGCCCTTATTTTTTTTATTCTGGATTTAGGAAGCTGAAATCATTTTTCATTTGCATTTTTATAAATGTTATTCATTTTAGAAATTGGCATGTTTCCTATCATTTGAAATTTCAGAGCACTGCCCCAAAATAAATGTACCTGTCCTTTTATAAATTCTATAATGCCTGTGATGTTAGAATTATAACTATACCAAGCAGAAGAAAATTACATTGTTTTTATAAAGATATATCATTTTTATAAAATCCACAAAGCAACCTCATCCTTATATACTTTTCTTTTCCTTCTTACAGCAACTTTCCTGGGAGAATAAGAAACACAAAGGGAGGGGCACCTGGGTGGCTCAGTCGGCGGAGCACCTGAACCGACTTCAGTTCAGGTCATGATCTCGTGGTTCATGGGTTCAAGCCCTGCGTTGGGCTCTGTGCTGACAGCTCAGAGCCTGGAACTTGCTCTGGATTCTGTGTTTTCCTCTCTCTCTGTTCCTCCCCCACTCATGCTCTGTCTCTCTGTCTCTCAAAGTTAGACAATAAGAATTTTTTCAAAAAAAAGAAACACAAGGGGAGAATATGATCACATCTCTGGCTCCCTATATTGAAGGGAATACATGTACATCTATCAGAAGGGATGTACAACACTTCACTTCATCCCAGTTAGCTAATGTAGCACATCTGGCTAATGGATAAGGGAAAAATAATACTGTTCACAGAGCAGAGAAAACCTGAATTTTAATATCAAACTACCAAGCAACCACTAGTGGTCAGGCTGAGAAAGATATCAGACACTCCCTATAAGCCCTACTGCAGTGGTTTTATTTTGTTTTATTACTTTAGAATGTTTACTAATTCCTTTCCATTTAATAGATACTTAGTATCAATTTACACGGGCACAAATCCAGGTAAGGGGGTACAAACACAAATCTAGGTACTGGGATATAATGACAAAAGACAAACACAAACCACATTCTCAAGGAGCTCAAAATTGTAGAAGGGGATAAAAATCATGTTCATGTTACTATATTGTAATGTGATGATATTAGATAGGAAAGACTGTCTTATTTTATTTTAACATTATGGGGGCATGACAGAGTGATTAATTGTGCCTGATTTGGATAGGGAGAAGAGCACAAATTCCTCAAACCGACCCTGTTTTCAGTTTAACTGATCTCGTTCTTATATCCTTGTTCTCTTACTAAACATGGAACATTCCTAACTTTGAAAACTTCAAGGAAGAGGTGACATTTGAAGTGGGCGTTGCATAATGAGAAAAGGTCTGTAAGGCTCTGGGACTTTCTCTCAGGATTAATTTAAGGATGAAGGTATGGACCTGTAGAAGATGTTCAGGGAAACATTGGACAAATAACTTGCTTACTACAATAATCTGTTTTTTATGTGTTCAACAAGTGATGAGAAAAATACTTGATTCAGTCTGTGAATAATCTGATACATCATTCCAAGGATCCTAGACCTTAACCTCACATAATGGGAAACGACCGAAAAATTGTAAGCAAGGCTGTCATGACCAATTTTAAGTATTAGGAAGATTATGTTGGCATGATGCCTTGATAGAACACTACTCAATTGTCTTCTAGCATCAGAGTTGCTGTTGCAAAATTCAGTGCCATACTGATTCCCAACATTTTGATGACCAATGATTTCCTTTGTTTAGTTATATGGTTAGTTGCTTTTGTCTGACTTTCATGTGGAAGCTTTCCCAAAATGTAGGATGACATTTGTCTGTCAGGTCTTATTTTCAACTTATACATGGGAAAACTGATTGGAAACTCAAGGTACATGGGTAGGGCTTTTGAACATCTACATATTTAATGGCACAAAACCAGATTTCAATTGAATAAGCCTCAAATATCAGTAACCCTTTAGGGCCAACACACTTCTCTAGCTTTATCTAGTCTTCAGGTTGATGGTTGGCAGTCACTAATCTGGGAGCAAAATAAAGAGCAGGGACTAGAAGTCTCATCATTCAGTGTGCAAATTCTCCCTTAATTCCCTTGAGTCCATCACTTCACCCCCACCCTCTACTTGGAATTTCCCGTAACCAGAGACTTTTGGATATTACTTCCTCAGATTTGAACTTTGACCTTGGTCTTTTGCTTACCTCTGATTATCACACATTTCTAGGTTCCATGTCAAGTGGCAACTTGCTTCATAAATCCTGTTTGCAGATTCAGGTGGAAACCTCCTCTGCCCTACCAAGTAAATGGCTATCCTGCTGTCTACTTTTCATCTTCAGAAACTTTTTAGACATTTCATCTGTTGTTTTCCTTCACATCCTGTTTACAAAATTATAGCAGGTGTCAACCTATTCCTTAACAATTGAGTCTGCAATGCACAAAATAATCATTTTATGTTAGTCTAGGCACTCCAAAAAGTAGGCTCAGACACATATCTATGAAAGAAATGGGGTGGGAGCTTGGAGAGTATGGGAGAGCCATCAAACTGCAATGAAGGTGAAGGAGAGATGGAAGGAAGAAAGTTTGAGTGGAAGCATCTTAGGATGCAGTGCAGTTGTAAGATAAGTTCAACAAGGCTGTAAGGGCAGGGGGTGGTTCTTAAGGCAAGCTCACTGGTCAGTAGAGTTCCACATCTCTAAGGCATAGACCCACCTTGCCATTCCTGCCATTCTGTCACTGTCTGGGATCAGTCCATTGAAAGCAATATGGGGGTGGATTTCACAGTGTAGCATCTAGCATCTTGGCCAGTAATGCTTTCTGCAGTTGGAGATCTGAAAGGCACATTCTTATGACCACCACACAGCTGAAACATTGAAGAACATAGGAAAATACATTCCTGTGACCACACATAGTATTGCAGAAGTAGTTAAAACCAGTATCTGCTGGAGATAAAAACATCTAAAATAGCATTTGTGCTTAAAATAGCATCTGTGCTCTGGTTTAGGGGTCAATAAACTACAGCCTGTGAGCCAAATTCAGCATGTTGCCTGTTTTGTAAATACCATTCTGTTTGAACACAGGCACACCTATTTATTATTATGTACGGCTGCTTTCACACTACAGTTCAGTTTCAGAGTTGTGACAGAGACCATATGTATGGTCTGCAAAGCTGAAAATATTTATTCTCCATCCCTTTACAGAAAGTTTGCAGACCACTACTCTAGTTTAAAGCTCGTTGTAATTTAATTAGAGAAGACTTTGTAAAATACACTGCTTTCCACACTTTGCACTTCCAGCTGAAGTTTTCAAGAGTCACACACTAACACAATGACAGAGAGAAAAGAATCCTGGAGAAAACCATCACAACCTCAACCTTTCCCACCGTAAGTAGTATCCCTTTCCCAATGTAATGAAGTGCAAGATAATTGTCAAGGTCCATGCTAGTCACTGGGAATATACAGATGAAGACATGATCTTACTATCAAACAGCCCAGAGTCCAGCAAATGTGTTAACAAATCACAATAAAGTAATGTAGCATCTGCTCTAAACAGGGTGTAAAAAGCATTTAGAAAGCAAGGATGAAAATTCACGCATAGACTTGAATAAAATATGTCAAATTAAACATATGCATTTATTCCCTGCCACATCCACAAAATATACCACTAAGATGATAGTAAAAGAACTGTAAAACACACATACACATGTATACATGTATTCAGATACATGTATATATTTGATTTTAGAAGCATATAAATCCAGAGACACATATATAGGTATAGAAAGTAACAGACTAGGAAAAATATTCAAATATACATGTTTGACAAAAGTCTTGTATCCAGAATATAACTCTTATAACTCAATAAAAATAAAACAGCCCAATAAAAATGGACAAGAGATTTGAACAGATTCTCCACAAAAGCATATAAGTAGCCAATAAGTACATGAAAAAGATGCTCAATATCATCTGTCACCAGGGAACTGCAAATTAAAACTACGATGAGATACTACTATATACCCACCAGAATGGTTAAAAATAAGACCTTTGACATTGCCAAGTTACCAAGTGTTAGAATGTAAAGCAACTGGAATGGTCATATATTGTTGATACTATATGTGATGGTTAATTTTATGCATCAACTTGACTGGGGCCACAGGGTGCCTAGATATTTGGTCAGACATTATTCTGGATATATTCCTGAAGATATTTTTAGATGAAATTAACATTTAAGTAGGTAGACTGAGTAAAACAAATTGCCCTCCCTAAGGTGAGTGGGTCTCGTCCACCAGCTGAAGGACCGAGTAGAACAAAAAGGCTGACCTTTTATGAGAGCAAGAGGGAACTCCTCCTGTCTGACTCCTTTGACCAGGGAGATAAGTCTTTTCCCACCTTCAGACTCAAACTGAAACTCTTTGGTGTCTCGAGCCTGCTGGCTTTCAGACTAGAGTTATACCAACTGTTCTCCTGGGGCTCCAACTCATCAACTGTCTATCTTGGGACTTCTCAGCCTCCATAATCATGTGAATCAATCACTTACAAGTCTCTTCCTACATGTATGTACATCCTATCTGTTCTGTTTCTCTGGAGAACTCAGACTAATATACTATGTAAAATGTAAAATGGTACAATCATTTTAGAAAACAGTGTACCATTTTCTTGAGAAAAGTTTACATTTGGGGACATTTTTTTAATTAGTTAGAAGAAAACTTGCCTATAATCTAGTCTTTCTCAACCAGGCAGAAGGGATTAGGGAAATGGAGTTAAAGCTTATAAAATGCTGAAAGCCAGCCCAAAACAGCAATTAATATATTTTCAACATTCACTGCATTGCTCTGTGTGTTCCAATAATCTGCTGTGACCTACTTCCTAAACTACAAAAATAAACTGTATGAAATTTACATGCCAGAATTTAGTTCTTATTAAGTATAGCAGTGTATTTCTTTTAATGGAAAAGTAATTGAAACCTAAAACAAATTAGGTAATAATATCTGCACATGAGTGTGGTGTTTTTTCAGCTGCATGTGCCTTGTTGTAAAAGTAGACCAGTCTCATCATGTGATTAAGGATGTAGAAGTACGTTGTAAACTCTAAAGGGCTATGTAAGTGGTAGGTACAATTCCCAGTCTAACAAAGCATAAAATTGCCCAATATCAATTGTGATATTCCTGAGAATATTCCCAGTAGCTGCAGCATGGGACCTCCAGCCTCACACAGCATAGAGCTTGGAATATATTCCCTTTTATCTCTACCAGTTACTTCTTTATTTCCCTCTCTCTCTCTCTGTGAGATCAGTTATTGTCTTATCTGTTCCTGAATAGCTACTCTGCTCTTTCTATCTGGAAACAGAATTCTCCTTTAATCTGTTTAGACTTTATTAGACTTTATTAGACTTCACTTCACTTTAACATATCTAGGTATGGGTTTTCCCTTACCTATCCTGTTGCTCATTCTTTAGGCATTTACAATCTGAAGTATTTTTCTTTAATTGGGGGAAGCTGATTGCCAATATTTCCTCAAATATTTTCTCTCTTCTATATATTTTTTCTTCTGGCACTCCCATTTCCCAGATGTCGTCATTTCTATTGCTTTCCTACATATCTCTTGTTATTAATATTTATCATGTTTTATCTCTTCATTTTTTCCTTCTTCATTTAGAATGAATTCTACAATTTGACCTTCCAGGTTTATTCCTTTCTCATATCTATCCTGCTATTTACCTCATTCATGTGTTCTTTATTTTAACTCTTCTATTTTTCATACCTACTAGGCCTTTTCTATGACTTCTTATTCCTGAATCCTATCTCGGATTAATAATATAGTCCCATATCTTTGAGGATATTAGGCTTATTTTAATTGTTTGGACCCTATGTCTATGAAGCATAGATTGATCTATTTGTAGTCTTACTTTTATGTGATCATACTCCTCAGATTCAGTTATTTTGAGTAGTGAGCTTCTGGTTCATGAAGGGTATCACCTCTTCTGATAATGAGATTTAGGGAGAGGCAAAGACCAGGTGTTAGTTTCGTCCCTTCTGGTAAGTGAAAAGACAGGGGAGGAGTGGAGCCTCTTACTTGTATCCCTTCCCCCCCAGATAGCTCCTCAGGCCAGGAATTTACCTTAATTTTCTGAAAGAAGCCCCACTGGGAGAGCATACATAGGCTTCTCATTCTATTACCCACCAGCCCTCCCACCAGGTTTGGAGGCCAAGTGGGTAAAAGACTGATACCCAGGATGGTCAAATACCCACACCATGTCCATCAGCTCCTTGCCCTTAGCAAGTCCTTTTGGCGCTTGGATTATCAATAGTCACTGAGTGGCCTAGGTTGTTCCTGCCAACTCTGGCTGCAGTGGCAATGGGACGATGAGGTCCCTCTCCTGGCAGAAGCATGAGGTATCTTCCACCTGCTCCCTCTATTGCTGAGCTGCCCTCACCCCCAGAATGGCCCCACTCTGCAGCACAAGGTTTCACTCTGTTCTGCTTAGCTCCACTGATCTCAGCTTCCTTCTCACTTCCATAATTTCTCTTGCACACATTTTGGTGAAAGGGAGCCAGAAACTCACCTTACCAAAATCTGAAAGCTCTCATTTTTCTGATTTTTCTACAATAAGTGTATATTATTTGTTGACTATTTTTCAAGATTATGCAAAAAAGCTGCTAGTGTCTTTTTAGTCTTCATTAAGAGGGAAGGAGAAAGGAACAGATTAAGCAGTTATTGAACATATGATATCTGTCAGGCATGTAGTTTAGTTAATAATGCCTGGTACCAATAGGCATAATCACAGGTAAAATATTGTTTGCAGTTAGTTGTATCTGAGGCAGGCATCACCATTGCTAAGCCAAAGTTTTTCTAAGAGAATTCACACATATGAATTTTGGTGATCAGAGTGTATGCATTAGCAAAACAATGGATAAATTCATTATTCACATTGATCTCTCGTTATCTGCAAACCACAATGGCAAAATCAGAGTGGACTATATTAAAATTTCTACAAAACCACCTCCGTCTTCAAAGAATTTACTATTCAGTTGGGAATGCAAGGCATATGGGTTCAAATCATTTTAACAAATAGGTATTAAGAACCTAAATAATGTGAAAGACTCAGATTTTCTGGGAGAAGGTAAATGACGTTCCATGTTCAACAATCAGTCCAAAATATTTTGGAAAGGTTCTCTCACTAAAATTATTTTCTAAATATAGAAACTTATGGAAATAATATACCTTATTTTCCTTTCATGTGTTAATCTGTAGATTAATGATTCCAAAGGTTCACATAAGAAATTCAAAAATAAATTTTCATTGTGATATTGGTACAAATAGGGATTGCATCATTTTAATAAAAATATTTTTAAAACCTAGAATAAATCATAAGTTTAGCATTTGGGGGCTCTTAGAAAATTCCTGGAATAATCAATAAATGCTGAATGCCAAACTTTAACAAAGCATTTTTTTCCTGCCCTTAGCTAGCTGTGTAACTTAAAAACAAAAAATTGAATGCTGCTTTCTTCTACATTTTTATTATGGAAACACCAAATACACAAAAGTAGGGAGAATAGTACAGTGAACTTCCAAAATCTCATCACCCAGCTTCAATAATTACCAAACCATGACCAATCGTGTTTCTTTCTCTATATGCCCCAACTTCCCCTACTTAGATTATTTTGAAGCAAATTCTAGACATTATATCATTTCACCTGTACTTTAGTTTGTATACCCCAACTACATATAACCACCACCATCATCATATTGCCCAAATTAAAAATACCTAACATCATTAAATTTTGTCACTATCCACAGTCCCTCAGTTGTCTCTAATAGGGTTTTTTTTCTTCTTGATTTTGTCTTTAGAATTCCTTTGAATCAAGATGGAAACAAAACTTGTTTCCATTAACCAAATGTCGATTGGTTAATATATCTCTTAAATGTCTTTTTTTTTTATTTGCCTCCAAGTTAGTTACCATATAGTGCAATAATGATTTCAAGAGTAGAATCCAATGATTCATTCCCTACATATAATAATACCCAGTGCTCATCCCAGTAAGTGTCCTCCTCAATGCCCTTTACCCATTTAGCCCATCCCTCCACCCACAACACCTCCAGCAACCCTCAGTTTGTTCTCTGTATTTAAGAGTCTCTTATGCTTTGTCTCTCTCCTTGTTATTATATTATTTTTGCTTCCCTTCCCATATGTTCATTTGTTTTGTATGTTAAATTCCACATATGAGTGAAGTCATATGATATTTGTCTTTCTCTGACTAATTTTGCTTAGCATAATATGCTCTAGTTCCATCCACGTTGTTGCAAATGGCAAGATTTCATTTTTTTTTATTGCTGAGTGATAGATACTGCATGGTGTGTGTGTGTGTGTGTGTGTGTGTGTGTGTGTGTGTGTATACATATATATACACATCTATATATATATGAAGAAGATTGTATATAAATATATATTTTGTCTGTCATATATAAATATACATCTTCTTCATCCATTCATCCATTGATGGACATTTGGGCTCTTTCCATACTTTGGCTATTGTCGATAGTGCTGCTATAAACATTGGGGTGCATGTGCCCCTTTGAAAGAGCACATCTGTATCCTTTGGATAAATACATAGTAGTGCACTTGCTGGGTTGTAGGGTAGTTCTATTTTTGATTTTTTGAGGAACCTCCATAATGTTTTCAGGGGTGGCTGCACCAGTTTGCATTCACACCAGCAGTGCAAAAGGGTTCCTCTCTCTCCACATCCTCACCAACATCTGTGGTTGCCTGAATTGTTCATTTTAGTCATTCTGAGTGGTATGAGATGGTATCTCATTGTGGTTTTGAGTTGTATTTCCTTGCTGATGAATGATGTTGAGCATCTTTTCATGTGTCTATTAGTCATATGAATGTCTTCTTTGAAGAAGTGTCTATTCCTGTCTTTTGTCATTTTCTTCACTGGATTATTTGTTATTTGGGTGTTGAGTTTGATATGTTCTTTATAGATTTTGGATACTAACCCTTTATTTGATATGTCATTTGCAAATATCTTCTCCCATTGTTTCCTTCTCCATGCAGAAGCTTCTTATCTTGATGAGGTTCCAATAGTCATGTTTGTTTTTCTTTCTCTTGCTTCTGGGGACATGTTAAGAAGTTGCCGAAGGTGAGGGCTGACTGGATGTAATGACCACAAGGGTGGAAGAAGCAGAAGGATAAATAAGTGATATAGAAGATAAAATTATGGGAAATAACGAAGCTGAAAGAAGAGGGAAAGAAAAGTATTATTTCAAAAATATAGACTAGGGAACTCAGCAACTCCATAAAATGTAATAGCATTCATATCATAGGAGTTCAGAAGAAGAAGAGAGGGAAAAGGGGACAGGAGGTTTATTTGAGGAAATTATAGCTGAAAACTTCCCTAACCTAGGGAAGTAACTAAACATCCAAATCCAGGAGACACAGAGACCTCCCATCAAAATCAACAAAAACAGGCCAAAACCAAGACATACTGTAGTAAAATTAGCAAAAATATAGAGATAAGGAAAAAAAACAACCCTAAAAGCAGCAAGCAAAAAGAAATCCTGAACTTAAAGGGAAGACAAATAAGGTTAACAGCAGACCTTTCCACAGAAACTTTGCAGTCCAGAAGAGAGTGCCATGATATATTCAATGTGCTGAGGGGAAAAATATGCAGCCAAGAATTCTACATCCAGAAAGGCTATCATTCAAAACTGAAGGAGAGATAAAGAGTTTCACAGACAAAAACTAAAGGAGTTTGTGACCACTAAACCAGCCCTGCAAAAAATATTAAGAGGGACTCTTTGAGTGGGAAAGAAAGACCAAAAGCAACAAAGGCTAGAAAAAAACAGAGAAAATCTCCAGAGACAATGACTTAACAAGTAATAAAATGGCACTAAATTCATATCTATCTATCAATATGACTCTGAATATAAATGGACTAAATGTTTCAATCAAAAGACATAGCGTATCAAATGTATTTAAAAAAAAAAAGATAGTCTGCCCACAAATGACTCATTTTAGACCTAAAGACACCTGCAAGTTGAAAGTGGGGATGGAGAACTATCTATGATGCTAGTGGATGTCAAAAGAAAGCTTGAATACTTATACTTATGTCAGAAAAACTATATTTTAAACCAAAGATTGTAACAAGAGATGAAGAAAGGCACTACATCATAATAAAGGGGACTATCCAACAAGAAGACCTAACACTTGTAAATTATTATGACCCCAACTTGATACACCCAAATATATAAATCAATTAATAACACACAACAAGGAATTCATTAATAATTATACAATAATAGGAGAAGCCAAGATGGCGGAACAGCATGGAAGTTTTTTGTGTATCTCGCATCCATGAAATACAGTCAGACCAACACTAAACCATCCTACACACGTAGAAAACTGATTGGAGGATTAACACAACAATCTGCACAACCTGAACCACAGAATTCAGCAGGTATGCTTGCAGAGAGGTGAACTTGGGGAACGAGAAGCCCCTGAGGGCAGGGAACTGCTTTTGTGGGCAGAGAGAGGACTGGGGAGGGGGGGAGAATACAGGAAAAGCACCCTTCCCCAAAAGCATCTGGAGAGAAAGTTGAAAATTGGAAACAGCTGCAGGGACTAAACTAAAAAGGGAGAAAGGATAAAGGATAGGGTTTAAATTCCATTAAGACTATAAACAAGGGGAGCCCAAAGTCTGTAACTCTGCAGCTCAATACCTGGTGGTGCTCTGGTGGGAAGGGTGAATCCCTGGGACCTGAGTGGGGGTCCAGGAAGTTCTCGGGCCATATGGGGAAAAGCAGTTCCACTGCTGGAAGGACATTTGGTAGAGACTGTTGAAGCCACCTGGTCCCAGCAGACCCCAGAAAACGGCTACATTCGCTGGTACTGGAACAAGGACGTTAAGGGTGAAGACTGGTGCCAGATGTGTGTTGTGATTTTCCATAATCCCTGAATTGCCACTGCTACACTATCTCGCAAACTTTTTGTGAGGTGGGCTGGCACCTGGCCACAGTCTCGGGGCACCAGCAGCAGCAGGGTCGAGCAAGCATTCCTGGGTGCAACCGACATTTGGCCATTGCTCATTCAGCCATTGCTCAGTAAGACCCTCCCGCAGAGGGGTGGAACAGGTCAAAGCCACAGTCCTTCAGAAGAAAGGGGCTGGGGAAAACAGCCACATCTGAGACAAACTCGGGAGACAGGTACTGCCTGGGGCTTGGTCACAGACAGTGAAAAAGCAGGGAGTGGATGAACGCCAAAGACAGAGGACAGGTGCGCAATTGCTGATCTGGGAGAACAGACTGGGTAGCTGGGTGACGCCATTTTCACTGCTCCTGCGCATGCACACACACACCTATGAGCCCTGCAACAATCCACCCCAGTAGGCTAGCAGCGCCATCTAGTGGAGAGTGGAGCCATTACACTGAGCCCCACCCAACTGGGCAAATTTGCTCTTCAAGAACACAAGTCTCACCGCTGGTTTACTTTATGCACTGTAAAGCACAATATAGGCTGACTTCTAGGGGAAAAAGAAGTAATTTCAGTCCTACTTCAATCTGCAAGTTCATCTATTTAATTTTCCTTCTTTCTTTCTTTTTTTCTTTTTCTCTTTTACACTTCATTTCTTCTTCTTGAATACAGAAAGAGAAAACATTCATTTTTAGTTTCAATTTTTATTAAAAATATTTTTTTAATTTTTTACTATATTTTTTACTTTTATGTAAATTTTTTCAAATTCTATTTTACTTCCATCATTTTATTTTAGTCTACTTCAGTGTATTCACCTTTTCAAATTTTCAAATGATTTCCTTTTTTTCTTTTTCTTTTCTTTTTCATTTCTTTTCTTTTTCTTGAATGTGTAAAGAGAAAAACTTCATTTTTATTTTTAACTTTTATTAAAGATATTTTCTTTATTTTTTTACTATATTCTTTACTTTTGTGTATATTTTTTCAAACTCTGTTTAACTCCTATCATCTTATATTAGTCTACTTCAGTGTATTCATTTTTTCAAATCCTCAAACAATTTCCTTTTTTTTTTCTTCCCCCCCACCTTTTTGTTCTCTAATCTGTCAAATCACTTTCAACACTCAGACCAAAACACACCTATGATCTAGCATCATCTATTCGATTTGTGTGTGTGTTTAATTTTTTAATTTTAATATATTTTAATTTTAATTTTTCTACCTCATTAATTTCTTTTTCCCTTCAAAAATGACAAAATGAAGGAATTCACCCCAAAAGAAAGAGCATGAAGAAATGACAGCCAGGGATTTAATCAACACAAATACAAACAAAATGTCTGAACCAGAATTTTGAATCACGATAATAAGAATACTAGCTAGAGTTGAAAATAGATGAGAATCCTTTTCTGCAGAGATGAAAGAAGTAAAAACTAGCCAGAATGAAATTAAAAATGCTATAGTTGAGCTGCAATCACAGATGGATGCAGCAGCAGCAAGGAGGGATGAGGTAGAACAGAGAATCAGTGATATAGAGGACAAACTTATAGAGAATAACGAAGCAGAAAAAAAGAGGGAGATTAAGGTAAAAAAGCACAATTTAAGAATTACAGAAATCATTGACTCATTAAAAAGTAACAACATCAGAATCATAGGGGTCTCAGAAGAGGAAGAGAGAGAAATACGGGTAGAAGGGTTATGTGAGCAAATCACAGCAGAAAACTTTTCCTAACCTGGGGAAAAACAAAGATATCAAAATCCAGGAGGCACAGAGGACCCCCATTAGATTCAACAAAAACCGACCATCAACAAGGCATATCATACTCAAGTTCACAAAATACTCAGGCAAGGAGAGAATCATGAAAGCAGCAAGGGAAAAAAGTCCCTAACCTACAAGGGAAGACAGATCAGGTTTGCAGCAGACCTATCCACAAAAACTGGGCAGGCCACAAAGGAGTGGCAGGGTATATTCAGTGTGCTGAATCAGAAAAATATGCAGCCAAGAATTCTTTATCCAGCAAGGCTGTCATTCAGAATAGAAGGAGAGATAAAAAGTTTCCCAAACAAAAATTAAAGGAGCTGGTGACCACTAAATCAGCCCTGCAAGACCTTTTAAGGGGGACTCTCTGAGGGGTTAAAGATGGAAAAAAATAAAAATAAAAAAAAAAAAAAAAAAAAAAAAAATATATATATATATATATATATATAAACACCAAAAGCAACAAAGATTAGAAAGGACCAGAGAACACCACCAGAAACTCCAACTCTACAAGCATCATAATGGCAATAAATTCGTATCTTTCAGTACTCATTCTAAACGGCAATGAACTCAATACTCCAATCAAAAGACATAGGTACAGAATGGATCAGAAAACAAGATCCATCTATATGCTGTTTACAAGAGACCCACTTTAGACCTAAAGACACCTTCAGATTGAAAATAAGGGGATAGAGAACCATCTATCATGCTAATGGTCAACAAAAGAAAGCCAGAGTACCCATACATATATTAGACAATCTAGACTTTAAAGACTGCAGCAAGAGATGCAGAAGGGCATTATGTCATAATCAAGGGGTCTATCCACCAAGAACACCTAACAATTGTAAACACTTATGCACCAAATGTGCAAGCACCCAAATATATAAATCAATCACAAACATAAAGAAACTCATCAATAGTAATACCATACATAATAGTAGGAGACTTCAACACCCCACTCACACCAATGGACAGATCATCTAATCAAAAAATCACAAGGAAACAATGGCTTTGAATGGCACACTGGACCAGATGGACTTAACAGATATATCAGAACATTTCATCCTAAAGCACCATAATATACATTCTTCTCCAGTGCACATGGAACATTCTCCAGAATAGACCATATACTGGGACACAAATCAACCCTAAATAAGTACAAAAAGATCAAGATTTTACCGTGCATATTTTCAGACCACATTGCTTTGAAACTCAAAATCAACCACAAGAAAAAATTTGGAAAGGTAACAAATACTTGGAGACTGAAGCACATCCTACTAAGGAATGAATAGGCTAACCAAGAAGGTAAAGAGGAAATTGAAAAGTATATGGAAACCAATGAAAATGATAGCACCACAACCCAAAACCTCTGGGATGCAGCAAAGGCGATCGTAAGAGGAAAGTATATAGCAATCCAGGCCTTCCTAAAGAAGGAAAAAGATCTCAGATACACAACCTAACCTTATGCCTTAAGGAGCTGGAAAAAGAACAGCAAAAAAAAAAACAAAAACAAACAAACAAAAAAAAAAAAACCCAAACCAGCAGAAGACAGGAAAATAAAGATTAGAGCAGAAATTAATGCTATTGAAACCAAAAAAACAAAAACAAAAACAAAAACAGTAGAACAGATCAATGAAACCAGAAGCTGGTTCTTTGAAAGAATTAACAAAATGATAAACCACTAGCCAGTTTGATCAAGAAGAAAAAGGCAAAGACCCAAATAAATAAAATCAAGAATGAAAGAGGAGAGATCACAACCAACACAAAAGAAATAAAAACAACAATAAGAGAATATTATGAGCAATTATATGCCAATAAAATGGGCAATCTGGAAGAAATGGACAAATTCCTAGAAACACATACACTACCAAAACATAAACAGGAAGAAATAGAAAACTTGAACAGACCCACAATCGGTAAGGAAATTGAACTAGTAATCAAAAATCTGCCAAAAAACAAGAGTCCAGGGCCAGATGGCTTTCCAGGGCAATTCTACCAAACATTTAAGGAAGAGTTAACACCTATTCTCTTGAAGCTGTTCCAAAAAATAGAAATGGAAGGAAAACTTCCAAACTCTTTCTATGAAGCCAGCATTACCTTGATTCCCAAACCAGACAGAGACCACACTAAAAAGGAGAACTATAGGCCAATTTCCCTGATGAACATGGATGCAAAAATCCTCAACAAGATATTACCCAACTGGATCCAACAACACATTAAAAAAATTATTCACCACAACCAACCAGGATTTATACCTGGGATACAGGGCTGCTTCAATATCCACAAAACAATTAACATGATATATCACATCAGTAAAAGAAAGGACAAGAACCACATGATTCTCACAATAGATGCAGAGAAAGCATTTGACAAAATATAGCATCCTTTCATGATAAAAAGCCTCAGGAAAGTAGGGATAGAAGGAGCATACCTTGAGATCATAAAAGCCATATATGAACGACCCAATACTAATATCATCCTCAATGGGGAAAAACAGAGCTTTCCCCCTAAGGTCCGGAACAAGACAGGAATGTCCACTCTCACCACTGTTATTCCACATAGTATTGGAAGTCTTAGCCTCTACAATCAGACAAGACAAAGAAATAAAAGGCATCCAAATTGGACAGGGGGAGGTCAAACTTTCACTCTTCGCAGATGACATGATACTCTATGTGGAAAACCTAAAATATTCCACCAAAAAACTGCTAGAATTGATTCATGAATTCAGCAAAGTTTCAGGATGTAAAATCAATGCACAGAAATCGGTTGCATTCCTATACACCAACAATGAACTGACAGAGAAATCAAGGAATTGATCCCATTTACAGTTGCCCCAAAAATCATAAAATACCTAAGAATAAATCTAACCAAAGAGGTGAAAAAACATACACTGAAAACTATAGAAAGCTTATTGAAGAAATTGAAGAAGACACAAAAAAATGGAAAAAGATTCCAGGCTCTTGGATAGGAAGAACAAATATTGTTAAAATGTCGATACTACCCAAAGCAATCTACATATTCAATGCAATCCCTATCAAAGTAACACCAGCAGTCTTCACAGCTTCACAGCAGCTGGAACAAATAATCCTAAAATTTGTATGGGACCAGAAAAGACCCCAAATAGCCAAAGCGATCTTGAAAAAGAAAACCAAAGCAGGAGTCATCACAATCCCAGACTTCAAGCTATACTACAAAGTTGTAATCATCAAGACAGTATGGTAATGGCACAAGAACAGGCACTCAGGTCAATGTAACAGAATAGAGAACCCAGAAATGGATCCACAAACGTATGGTCAACTCATCTTTGACAAAGCAGGAAAGAATATCCAATGGAATAAAGACAGTCTCTTCAGCAAGTGGTGCTGGGAAAACTGGACAGTGACATGCAGAAGAATGAACCTGGACCACTTTCTTACACCAGACACAAAAATGAACTCAAAATAGATGAAAGACCTCAATGTAAGACAGGAAGCCATCAAAATCCTCAAGGAGAAAGCAGGCAAAAACCTCTTTGATCTTGGCCACAGCAACTTCTTACTCAACACATCTCCGGAGGCAAGGGAAACAAAAGCAAAAATGAACTACTGGGACCTCATTAAAATCAAAAGCTTCTGCACAGCGAAGGAAACAATCAGCAAAACTAAAAGGCACCCGACAGAACGGGAGAGGATATTAGCAAATGACATATCAGATAAAGGGTTAGTATCCAAAATCTATAAAGAACTCACCAAACTCCACACCTGAAAAACAAATAATCCAGTGAAGAAAAGGGCAAAAGACATGAATAGACACTTCTCCAAAGAAGACATCCAGATGGCCAACCGACACATGAAAAAATGCTCAACTTCACTCATCATCAGGGAAATACAAATCAAAACCACAATGAGATACCACCTCACACCTGTCAGAATGGCCAACATTAACAACTCAGGCAACAACAGATGTTGGCGAGGATGTGGAGAAAGAGGATCTCTTTTGCATTGTTGGTGGCAATGCAAGCTGGTGCAGCCACTCTGGAGAACAGATGGAGGTTCCTCAAAAAACTAAAAATAGAACTACCTACTACCCAGCAATTGCACTACTAGGCATTTATCCAAGGGATACAGGTGTGCTGTTTTGAAGGGACACATGCACCCCCATGTTTATAGCAGCACTATCAACAATAGCCAAAATATGGAAAGAGCCCAAATGTCCATTGATGGATGAATGGATAAAGATGTGGTATATATATATATACAATGGAGTATTACTCAGCAATCAAAAAGAATGAATTCTTGCCATTTGCAATGACATGGATGGAACTGGAAGGTATTAAGCTAAGTGAAATTAGTTAGTCAGAGAAAGACAAAAATCATATGACTTCCCTCATATGAGGTCTTTAAGAGACAAAACAGATGAACATAAGGGGAGGGAAACAAAGATATTATAAAAACATGAAGGGGGACAAAACAGGGGAGACTTATAAATATGGAGAGCAGACTGAGGGTTATGGGAGGGGTTGTGGGAGGAGTGATGGTGTAAATGGGTAAGAGGCACTAAGGGATCTACTCCTGAAATCATTGTTGCACTATATGCTAACTAACTTCGATATAAATTAAAAAGAAAGAAAGAAAGAAAGAAAGAAAGAAAGAAAGAAAGAAAGAAAGAAAGAAAGAAAGAAAGAAAGAATAAATAAATAAAACAATACAATACAATAATAGTAGGGAACTTTAATTCCTCACTTACCTCAATGGACAGATCAACCGAGCATAAAACCAACATGGAAACAATGGCTTTAAATGACACACTGGATCAGATGGACTGAACACATAACATCCCGAACATTCCACCCTAAAGCAGCAGCATACACATTCTTTTTGAGTGCATATGGGACATTCTCCAGAGTTGATCACATATGGGGTCTCAAATCAGACCACATCAAGTACAAAAAGACTGATATCATACCATGCAAATTTCAGACCACAATGCTATGAAACTAGAAGTTAAGCACAAGAAAAAATTTGGAAAGACCACAAACACATAGAGGTTAAACAACATCCTACTAAAGAATGAACAGGCTATCCAGGGAATTAAAGAAGAGATTAAAAAATACATGGGACACAAATGAAAATGAAAAGATGACAGCCCAGAACATTGGTATGCAGCAAAAGCAGTCATAAGAGGGAAGTATATAGCAATATAGGCCTACCTCAAGAAGCAAGAAAAATTTCAAATAAATAACCTGAACTTACACCTAAAGGAGGTAGGAAAAGAACAGCAAATGAAGCCTAAAGCCAGGAGAAGAAAGGAAATAATAAATACTAGAGAAGAAATAAATGTTAAAAAAACAAAGAAGCAAAAAAAAACAGTAGAACAGATCAATGAAACTCAGAGCTGCTTCTTTGAAATAATTAATAAATTTGATAAATCCCTAGACAGACTTATCAAAAAGAAAAGAGACCCAAATAAATAAAATGAAAGAGGAGACAGATCACAACCAACACCTCAAAAATACAAACAATTATAAAAGAATATAATGAAAAATTGTGTGCCAACAAATTGGGCAATCTGGAAGAAACAGACAAGTTCCTAGAAACATATAAACTACCAAAACTGAAACAGGAAGAATTAGAAACTTAAACAGACTGATAACCAGCAAAGAAATTGAATCAATAATCAAAAACCTCTCAACAAACAAAAATCCAAGGCCAGATGGCTTCCCAGGCAAATTCTACCAAACATCTAAAAAACAGTTATTGACTATTCTTCTCAAACTGTTCCAAAAGATAGAACTGGAAGGAAAAATTCCACTTCCCAAAGTTTATAGCAACATTATCAACAATAGCCAAACTATGGAGAGAGCCCAAATGTCCATCAACTGATGAATGGAGATAGATATATATATATATATATATATATATATATATATAGTATTATGTATATACAATGTATGTATATATTGTATTGTATATATACAACAGAATATTACTCAGCCATCAAAAAGATTGAAGTCTTGCCATTTACAACAACATGGATGGAGCTAGAGTATATCATGCTAAATGAAATAAGTCAGTTACAGAAAGAGAAATACCATATGATATCATTTATATGAGGAATTTAACAAACAAAACACATGAATATGGAGGAAAATAAAGGAGAGAAAACCATAAAACAGACCCCTAACTATACAGAACAAACTGAAGGTTGCTGGAAGGGAAGTGGGCAGGGGGTGGTGGGCTAAATTGGTGATGAGTATTAAAGAAGGCATTTGCTGTGATGAGCACTGGGTGTTATATGTAAATGATAAGTCATTAATTTCAACTCCTGAAACAAATATTACACTGTATGTTAACTAACTGTAATTTAAAACTTGAAACAAACAAACCTCTGAAACAAACTGAACAAATATTACACTGTATGTTAACTAACTGTAATTTAAATAAAAACTTGAAACAAACAAACAAACCTCTGAAACAAATGAACTGAACCTCTGTATCAGTTTGGGTAGTACTGACATCTTAACAATATTAAGTCTTCCATTCCATGAACATGGGATACATCTTTTCATTTATTCAGGTTTTCTGTTATTTATGTCAGCAACAATATACAAGTCTTGTACCTCCTTAGTTATATTTATTTGTTCATTTTGTTGTCCATTCTTTAATGTTTATTTTTGTAGTAGTAAATATCCTCTAGTGTAGCATTTTATCATTTTAATGATTTTACTGTATTTTTTAGTCATATCTAGTGTTTGCTCTTATATGTTAACTTATCAGATTTACACAAATTTAATTCCAGTGAGATAGATAGATAGATACAGGTAGTTATAGATATGTGTGTGTGTGGGGGTGGGTATATATATATATATATATATATATATATATATATATATATATATTGTATTTTCTTTCTCTTCTAATTTTACTGTTATAAATATTACAACTATAATTTTATAAGCCCAAAACTAAATTCTTAATTATTATTTTGTATAATATTCTAAATAATCTGAGAGAAAGAAGAGAGCAAGTATATACTTATAGCTTTTGTTCTATTAATCTTCTTCTTTATCTTTTCTGTATCTCATCTTTTGTTTTTGTAGATTCAAATAACCATCTGGGGTTATTTCCTTAGCTCAGTACAGGTTTGTTCTCACCGAGCTTCTTTGTGATATTAGTGACAAATATATTACATTCCGATGTGCTACAGGTCCAACAATATATTATATACATATTGTTTATATAATGCTTTTTAAATTAGTTGGGAAGAAATGATAAATATGTATTTATATTCTCTTTTAGCTACATAATTACATAATTGCATTTGTGAGTGCTCATTGTCTTTTTATATGTATTCAAATTACCATCTGGAGTTACTTGCTTTCAGCCTGAAGAATAACATCCTTTAGCATTTTTTGTAAGGTGGGTCTCCTAGCAACAAATTCTCTCAGTTTTTGCTCACCTGTCTCTATTTACATGTCTTTATTTCACCTTCATTTTTGAAAGATAGCTTCACTGGATATAGAATTCTTGGTTAGCAGTTTCATTTTTTGAGCACTTTGAGTATGTTATTCCACTGCCTTCTGGTCTCCATTGGAGTTCATTGAGCTTCCAAAATGTGTAGGTTAATGTTTTTTAATAAATTTCGGAGGTTTTCAGCCATTATTTCCTCAAATATTTTTTCTGTTCCTTTCAATCCTTTCCTCCTGGTACTGGCATTATATGTATATTGATGCACTTAATGATGTCCCACATTTCTGAAGCTCTGTTGGTTTGTCTTCATTCTTTTTTGTCTCTCTTCTTCAGACTGCATCATCTCGATTGACCTGTTTTCAAGTTTGCAAAGTTTCTTCTGCCAGTTTAAATCTACTTTTGGACCCCTCTAATGAATTTCTCATTTTAGTTGTATTTTTTAAATGCAGCTTTTCCATTTGGCTCTTTCTTCTAATTGTATCTGTTATTGATCTATCTTCTTACCTTCCTCTACATCTTCAATTATGGTTTCCTTTAATGTTCCTTGAACATATTTATAGCAGCTACTTTGAATTCTTTATTAAATTCAATATCTGGTCACTTTCACAAGCAGTTTCTATTGCTTGTTGTTTTTTTTCAGAGTATGGGTCAGACTTACCAGTTTCCTTGCATGTCTCATGATTTTTGTTGGAAACCAGTCATTTGAGATAATATATTATAGCAACTCTGGGTACTGCCCCTGCCTTCCAAGACTTTTGTTATTTTCTTGTTCGCCTGTTTAGTGACTAGCTGGATTATTTTAGTGAAGTCCATTTCATCCCACAGCATGAAAATTCTGATGTTGATTCTAATAGGGGACAGCCTTGGGTATGTTCAGTCACCCTGGGATAATACTGCTTTCAGTGTGGCTCTCTTTGACTGTCTCTTTCTATTAATTGCTGGTTTATAGCTCTGTTGTTTTAATAATTTCCTGGGGCATAAAGTGCCCCACAACTGTCTAACCAAACGCAATCAGAGCCCCACTTTTCTTAACAGTGTCTTGCTCAAAATAGAACCTGTATCTCATGAGTGGGATGGGAAGAAAGGATTTGGCAATCTTAGCAATATTCACCCAGAACTTAGTCTCAGCAATAGTTAGCTAGGGGCAGGATGAGAAACGATGAAATCCTTACCCTCCAAGAAGATAGCCCTCTGACCAGGAGTTAAGGGGAAGGGGCCCTGTGTTCTTGGCTGCACCAGTCTGAGGAGTAGTTTCTGTCTTGCTGAGCAGAAGAGGGGACGTGGGTGTAAGTCTTCATTTAAGTACCATAGACCTTCACTATTCTTACCAAGTTTTAATATATCTTGAATAAATATTTGCTGTATTCCCTTAAGGACATTTACATAGACTTTAGATGGGTAGGTTTTTCAAAATCATTTCACCAGTTTCACTGGAGAGCAGATCTATAGATCTCCTCATACAGACATGCAAACTATTTAGACTACTTAATTCTTCAGTATGCTGAACTATTTGGTGAGTTTTCAACAGTCTTAATTTATTCTACTCACATAGATTCTATTATGAATAGAAGATGCAACCAAAAAGAATGGAATGTGGATCAACAGGGACAGGTAAAAGAAACAGGCATAATTCCTAGGAACTATCTTCTTGCTACTGGTTCAACTTCAAGATTAGGAATGAGTGATGGTGGGTAGGTTAGTTAACTTCAGCTGCCTATAGGTTTTTCTAGACCATATGACGGTTTCTGCTTTAAGGGAGAAATTTCAAACAGACAAGGTCAAAGGTAAGGCCAAAACACTGCTTTCACTCTTTGGATGATTATACTGTTTGCCAATTCTTCAATTTGTTTTTGTGAGGCAGGAAACACTGAAGAATTCAAGTTTCCTATAGCAACTTTTTAGTTTCTATATCAGCTGTACTCATTAGCTACTCTGGAGAATGATCTGAGGTCTGACTTCTTAAAGAAAACAATTTTTTCTTTCTCTGGAGTCAGTGCCTGGTCTAGGTTCCCACTGAAATTTGTCATCCCATATTCCACCGCTGTGGTTGTATGTGCCCTTAAGAAGCATATTTAACTACTTAGTTTCTCTCCTTTTAGATATTTTAGAAAAGATTTGTGTCCTGTCAGCTGTCATGTATTTTAAAGAGGAAAAAAAATGTCCTCCTAAATTATGTTAAATTATGCAGTTTTTCATTCCATTATTCTTTTGTAACTGGATAATAATAATGAACATCTTTTTCCTCAAAATCTTTAACTTCTGTCAATAAAATTTCCTAAATCCCTTGAACAGCATATGAACAGTTCCTTAATCTGTCATTTTACCCGTATAATTCCACAAGAAGCTTTATCTGCAGATGAATGTAGGTTACCCTTCTAGTACATGTGAGGTGTGGTTAGAAGTGTTTTGAGGGGCACCTGAGTGGCTCAGTCAGTTAAGCATCCAATTCTTGATTTCAGTTCAGGCCATGATCTCATGGTTCCTGAGATCAAGCCCTGTGTAGGGCTCTATGCTGACAGTGCAGAGCCTACTTGGGGTTGGTTCTCTCTCTCCCCCTGACTCTCTCTCTCTGCTCTTCTCCTGCTTACATGTGCATTCTCTCTCTCTCTCCCCCCTCTCTCTCTTTCTCTCTCAAAATAAATAAACATTTAGAAAAGAAGTGTTTTGAAAAAACAAGCCATAGCATTTGTGCATGTATAGAGCTAATATTTGAAAGTAAGAAATATTTGGTTTAGAAGCAAAGAAAAACTTTGAAGAACATGAACCATGTTATTAACAAAGATTGATTTGAACCATGATTTCCCTTAACCACAGCATTAAATAATAAGTTGCCTATTGTATCCAAAGGCACTAATATTGCTCTACCATTTGGGGTGTTTCTTCAAGAATGAAAAATCCAATCCCATTACTTCTATCCAGTCTATTGCCTGGCACTGTTATGGATTTATCAAATGACTATTAACATTTTTTTCAGTGCTTACAATGTTCCAGGTGTTGTTTTAAGTGCTTTACATGCACTAAGTTTCACATTTTGACCCTAGGAAATAGTCATTCTTATTATTTCCATGTTACAGATCATTGGAAATATGTACTTTGACTCAAGAGTCCACGCTTTAAACACTAAAATATAGCATTGCATAAAATAATTGCTATGTTTGAGAACATCTATAATATAAAATAGAGCAAAGCTCAGTGACCCCCTCCCACAAATATTTGACCTAAGTGTTAGAATTTGAGGGACCCCAATACATATCACCTCCATTCCCTAAGTCTTTCACCAACTGAAATATAAAATGAAATTGTAAGGCATATGGAAGCAGAGGAAAGGTATTACTTTTATTATTGGTATAGGTGATATTGAAAAATGTAGCTTCCATCCATAGGGCAAGTCTCAGAATTAGAAAGGATTAAATACCTGTTCCTGGGAGTCTTCATGCATAGAGCCTGCATCTGTAAAGCCCACGTATAATGCAGGCATTTGTAAACCTCCATGCATGGTGTCCACATCTATAAAACTTACAGTCTGGAGAAGCAGACCAAGACAAGGGCCAGCTCCCAAGATGAGGAAAAGAGAGGAAGGTTGAATTGCACTCATCCAGTTTTTCCTTCCAAACTCAGGAATTAAAGACACACCCCCTCCTATATTGTTTGGAGTCATACTGAATTCAACAATATAACTGAGTTCCTATCCCAATATTTTTCATAGTTTCAAGATCTGTAATCTCAAACCCTCCCTTAAAAGCACAGTTTATAATATTCACAACAAGAGAATGCAGCCTTCCTTCCATCATTAGTGATGAAAACAAATTCTTCCAATTCTTACAAAAACCACTATTGTTAGCTGGTTCTATACTCCAGGGCAAAGAGTTTGTGTCTTTGCTTGCTTTAGGTGGAATTTGTCCCAGTGAGAGCTGATGCTGGCAATGCTCCTCTTAGGTGCCTCGACAATCTGAACTCCTCCTTCAAGATGTGTTCTCTTGTGGCTTGACAAAATAGAATAAACATAGAATCTGGAATTTGGAGTTCTGAATTAAATTCCACCTGTGCAGATTTCTAAGTGCCCCTTGAACACATTGCATAATCTTGCTGAATCTTACTTTTCTCATGAATAAAGCATAGGTAATGATAATAAAAAACAAATCTCAAGGGGTAATCCTTATAGGATCAGATGAGATCATAAATTTTGGAAAGTAAGGAGCACCATATAAATATAAGTCATCATTACCTAGCCCTGAATAGCATTAATAATTGTTATTGCTATTATTGCAATTGAATTTTTAAAAATATTATTCAGTATTGCCAGATTTAAGAACACTCCTGGCCAGATCACATTTCTAAAATGTAACTGTTGCATCTAGAAATATTAATTATTAGAAATGAAAATAACAGTAAGCCTATAAAAGTTTCATGTTGGCCAACACACTCTAAATAATTAATTTATAATTCTTAGTTCTTAAACCTTACCCAATTGAAGAACTGTGTGACATTTAAAGAAATTGTTTTTATAAAGTCCAGTATATCTTAGGGTTCATACAACTGACTTTCTATATAGAAGATGGGCATGGCATAATTGTCTTTTCATATATTCAAGTTTATTTTATGTAAGAGGTAGTCTCCCCTAGCTACAGCCTGGCCTTAAGAGAATAATTTACAGGAAAGATAAAAGGGAAGACAGGTTTTGTCTGTCACTCATAATATTTATTTTTACCAGATTAGAGTCTGATTTGGTAGAGAATGCCGAGCATATAGAGCCAAATGTTGAACAATTAATTACTCTATTCCTTTAGGATCATTTTACTTCCACTGTTAGTATTGTAGTTCTTCTGAGATCAACCTAATTGGCATTTAATTCTAAGTTGAAAGCACAAAATGTTCTCTCAAGCCATTCTTCCACAATGTGAATCTCACTTATGAAAGCCAAAATTAAAGTACCTAGTGCCCAATTTTTGTGACATACTGAGTGAAGAGAATTGTTAAGAAGCCTGACTTGTCATTACACCAGAGGGAAATGTAAATTGTTCAAGTCAGCCAACCAAAATGAAAATCTGTATGTTATATAGTGGTTTGTCATGCAAGAACCCAGCTGCTCCACAGTAAACCTGAACTCTATGGTATGTGATGTGTCAGTCTAGAAGTAAGATGGAACACTGAATCTATTCTCTTGGATGTACTCCTCCAAAAAATGCCAGTACATAATGGTTTCATAAGGTTTGTATTTCTTTTCACTATACAAGTATGAAAAGAGAAGGGATTCAGTCACTCCCTAGTCTTTACCCTGTTCAGTGGTGTAGATATTGGCCTTTGGTGGCCCAGAAACCTAATCCTTCTCCACAGAGAACCAGACTGTCATTCAGAGAAATCTACTTTCTCTTTACAGGCTTTCACATATTTGAAAATCACCATCGTGTACCTGTAAATTTCTCTTCTCTGGATGAACATCCCAGTTTCTTTTCACCTTTTCTCAGAGTTTTCTGTAAGTCTTCCTTCACCTCTTTATAGCTGGCTTCAAGACCTCATTAAATTTGTCAGTGTCAAAGTGTGCTACAAAGGAAGTTAAGACAATGCTTCAGGCATGATCTGGTCATCACGCGCTACAATGACAATAAAACCTTTGTTTGAAACATCAGATTTCTATTAATGTAACTAGAGTATGTTAGCTTTTTTATACCCCTTCCCACTATTGACTTGTATAAAGCTTAAACTAAAAGTCAACTAAAAATCTTTTTCTAGGCACTGCTTTTAAGTCACAGCTCCACCATTATGCTTTTGTGCTACTGGAGACAGGTGAGGCATGGGTTTATTTCACTTTGTTTTTTCTTAAACCTAAGTAAAAGCCTTTATATTTATCTATTAAATTTTATATTTTCTGAAATACCATACCTCCATAAAGTCAGGGTCCTTGTTCACCTGGTTTACTACTGAATTACCCTAATTTCTGGCATATAATAAGCACCAAATACATTTTTTTTCAAATAAGTGTTTAAATAAATAAATCTGTCCCAATGTTCCAGGCTACTAAGGTCTTTACCTAGATTTTGGTTTTAGTCACTAATGTATTATCTTTGGCTTCTGAATTATGTCATCTGCAAATCTGATCGATATACTCTACATTCTCATTCAAGTCATTAATAAAAAACTCCACCAGTATTTGGTCAAAAACAGAGCCCTCACGTACATTTTGATAGACCTTCCTCCTGGTCAATGTAGACCCATTAAATAGCAGACTGAAATGAGAGAAATGAGATTTCTCCTTGAGAGTCAAATCACAAATCAACACCTACAAACAAAGTAGGGATAGCCAAATCAGCTTAAAAAGAAGGAATGTACCCGGGCCTATATGATGTGCCCAAAACCTGATCAAAGGTACCAACTCATCTTAAGAACATATCTGTCAGAAGTGTATTGGGGAAAAGTAAGACAGTATTGAAGATCACATCCAGCCAGATCAATCACAGAATGTTTACTTTGAAGATGGACAACACTGGGCTTTGAGAGCTTGATGCCATTAAATGTTGGGACCATTTGACAAACTCCACCTGTTCTGATTCTGTCATTACCAAACTACCTGCCTCACCACCTGCTCACTGTGTGACTCTGGGTAACTCATATAAACATTGTATTCCTTCAGTTCCCCATCTGTAAAATAGAGATACTTATCAGACCAACTTCATGGGGTTGTTTGAGGATCAAATGGAGTAAATATATATAAAATCTGGCTATAGTAGCCTCTCATAGTAGTAGTAAATGTTAGCTATTGAAGAGAGAGGTGTGGGTTAGACTTATATGATAAAGTCCAGACAGATACTTGGTTGATATTTCACATTGTAAATTAACAAACTGCATGAACACAAGAGGTAGATTCTTGTAATTATAGCTGGGATACAGGAGACAGCTAACTGGGAGTTTCTGAGCCTGCATATTTGAGGTGTTCTGAGAACCCAATGAATAGGGTCTTCTTGGAAGCCCCTACCTTTAATTTCTTTTCAAATTTCCAGAGTATAATTTTGTATTTTGACCAAATCTGAAAGCTTTTGTATTATTTGTGGGGTTTTAACTCATTCATATCAATAACCAAAATTAATAACCTGATATTAATTATCTGGACTTATTTCATGTCTTCCAACTTAGTTTTCTGATCTTATTTTTATTGCCTTTTGCCATATGAACCACAATTTCTTTGTTCATTTTTTTGTCTTCAAGTGATTTAAAATATAGATGATATTGTTTTCACTTCTACTAGGTTTTGTGGGGAGGTGGTGGGGGGTGAGGAGAGATGTAGTTTTTTTCACCCTTAAACAAGGAGAGAACTACCAAGGCCTGATGCAGGAAGCTTCTTGGTGCCCTGTGTCATGGGCTTGTTGGTAGAATCCCAGAAGCAGCCTTTCATTTTCTTCTTTCACACACAGTGCAGGACAATTAAGAATCCCCCTCGTCTTTGTCTGGTTCTGGCCTTTCATCACAACTGCTATGTTTTCTGCTTCCCCATTAAGTATACTGAATTATTAGACTAATGTCTCCAAAGAAATAAAGAACCAAGGAAGGCAGGGAGAACAAAAGGTGGAATGGTCCTGGCCACCTTAAAAAGCAACTTAAGGGGTAACTTCCTCTATAGGAAGGGGTAACTTCCTTCCATTAACTTTACAAAGACACTATATCTTTGAGGCACAGATATCAAAAACACCCTGCCATCTTCCTGACTTCTACTCCACTCTGCATCTGCTTCAAGTGGTAGAAATACTTCTTAAAGCCTGACAGACTATCAATCACATACTCTGTTTCAACCAGAATTAGATTTTTCCATCTCTCTCCCCATTTCAAGAGTGTTGCAATAGGAAGACAAGGAAGAAAATCAGGCACATCTAGTCAGTTGTCAAATTCCTTTCTGTTTTCCGCTATTTATGAGGGTGGTTATATTGTGAAAACAGAGTAGATTGTATTGTTTTATAAGCCAGGAGAGGCAACACGACATAGTGCGGAAAAACATAGGTTTTGGAGTCAGATAGGAACTGGCTCAAATTTTAGGTATTAAGGTATATAATGCCTAACTTATAGTATTTTTGTAAGTAATAGAACATAAATAAGAGGTTTATACTTAAAGTCACTCAAAAATACTTACTATGGTTTCTTCAAAATACTGTGAGTACTTTTAGGAGCTCCTCTCTCCAATCAGCAAGAGATCTGGAGAGGATGTAGGATAAGCAGCCCAGTCCTCCTGCTCCCACATTAAATCAAAGCAGCTCTGCTTCTGTCTATTCTGCTTCTGTAAGGTATTTTTTTTAATTAAAAAAAATTTTTTATGTTTATTTATTTTTGAGAGAGACAGAGCACAAGTGGGCTTGGGGCAGAGAGAGAGGGAGGCACAGTATCTGAAGCAGGCTCCAGTCTCTGAGCTGTCAGCGCAGGGCCCAATGTGGGGCTAGAACCCATGAACTGTGAAATCATGACCTGAGCCGATGTTGGATGCTTAACTGACTGAGCCACCTAGGTGCCCCTCATTTATTAGAAATTTCTTCTAATCAATAAGACTCTTTGGTTAAACAAATTTGAAAATCACAATTGAATAATCCAATGACTTGAAAAGACTGAGAATCCAAGAAATATCTGGGGCTTTATCATTATTTGTAAAATAGTCTATCCATTCATCCTGGTGATGTCTTCTGACAGCCTTTTACCCATTAAGGAAAGCATGGCTACCTTCTTCCCCAATTCCTATGTAATTGTTAAGCCCAGAGTCCATAATGCAGTTCACTTTATTTATTTATATTTACTATTTTAAACTTATATTTTTCCTAGAATATTTGAAAATATATAAAAATAGAAAAACAAGATCATTCTTGATCTCACCATCCAGACCAATGTAATGAGTTTTTACAGGGATTTATGCATAAATTTTTGTTTTATTTTATTTACTTATTTTTTATGAATATAATTTATTGTCAAATTGGCTTACATACAACACCCAGTGCTCATCCCAACAAGTGCCCTCCTCAATGCCTATCACCCATTTTCCCCTCTCCCTCAGCTCCCCCATCTACCCTCAATTTGTTCTCTGTATTTAAGAGTCTCTTGTGGTTTGCCTTTACTATTTTTTCTCCTTCCCTTCCCCCATGGTCTTCTGTTAAGTTTCTCAAGATTCACATTTGAGTGAAAACATACGATATCTGTCCTTCTCTGACTGACTTATTTCACTCAGCATAATACCTTCCAGTTCCATCCACATTGCTGCAAAGCCAGATTTCATTCTTTCTCTTTGCCAAGTAGTAAGCCATTGAATATATAAACCACATATTTTTTATCCATTCATCAGTTGATGACATTTAGGCTCTTCCATAATTTGGCTATTGTTGAAAGCACTGCTATAAACATTGGGGTTCACATGCCCCTATGCATCAGTACTCCTGTATCCCTTGGGTAAATTCCTACTAGTGCTATTGCTGGGTCATAGGGTAGCTCTATTTTTAATTTCTTGAGGAACCTCCACACTGTTTTCCGGAGCGGCTGCACCAGTTTGCATTCCCACCAACAGTGCAAGAGGGTTCCCGTTTCTACACATCCTCACCAGTATTTGTAGTTTCCTGATTTGTTCATTTTAGCCACTCTGACCAGTGTTAGGTGGTATCTCGGTGTGGCTTTGATTTGTATTTTGGTTTTATTTTTTTAACTGAATTGTGCTTGCACATCTTATACAACTTGAGTTGAGTGTTTTTATACAGCATCATAAACATTTTTCTATATTTCTATATTCTCTTCTAAAGGACAGTATAATACTTCATCCAGTATTGTCCTATGGTTTATCCTTTTCCATATAGATCCATATTAAGGTTGCTTGTAACTTTCTTATGTTGTAAATAGCATTATGATGAATATAACTGCACATGAAGCATTTAAAAATTACTACTTAGGGTGATTTCTTTTATATAAACTCTCAAAAGTAGAATCCCTACATCAAATAGTATGAGTAACTTAAATTTATCAAAATACATTGCTTTCTAAAAGACTTATACAAAGTTACACTATCACCTTCATAGTGTGCCTGTACCTACTTCTTGCCCTCACCAGCTTTGGTAGTCCATAATATTATATTTTCCTGTGAGTAGAATGGAAAAACCAAAAGAATATAAAAAACACAAACTTCAGATTTTGTTTTCATTTGTAAAAATGCTAATCTTAATAAGCTAAAATTAGATTATACAAATAATAGTAAATCTGAATGTGATTCATTGTTACGAATATAATTCTAACTTCTCCAGGTGGAAAGCTATTAAAAATATATCTACGACTTAAAATAACAAGTGGTCCAAGAAAAATGACCATATTACCCTCACTGAACACTAATGCTTTATAATCTCTTACCATTTTTTTTTCTGCAGTGGAGCCTGATGAAAAATTGGTTCATACAATTGGATACTCATAAGATTATGTGCAGTAACATTTACTTTGACCCAAATATAATGCTTTCAAGGTTACATCTGTAAGGCCATTAAGAAGTTCTGCTGCTTTGCACAATAACATATGAAGTACCTGAAGTAACTGAAAACTGTTAAGGAACATTGCCACATTATTCTTTATCTCTAATGGAATATAGATAATTTCTAATTTTTTCCATAAGAAAGACCTGAGCCTAGTTGGAAGTTAATTACCATGAATGAGTAATAAAAATGCCTTTAATTTTAGGGTATTTCTCATTGCTAAATCCTCCTCCCCACAATGACAATACTCAAACAACATCAGAACTTTTTCTACACAAAGTAGTCAGGTGGAAAAGAGCTGCATATTAAAGGAAAAATCAAAAAGAGCAGACCCAAGTTTCCTACCCAAATAATGAAGATGGTACCAGACATGAACAACAGCCAAAAGTCTCAGCCACTGATGTCAACAATTTTCAGTGACCTCTCAAAGAGAGCTTCTCTTAAATCATGTAACTTAAATAAAATCTATGCCATGCAGTATCTTTGAGGCCAAGGCTGGTAGTAAAGGTAATGATTTTACACGAACATTTAGTGGGCATTTTTAAAATAAAAAAAATTAAATGTATATTCATTTTTGACAGTGAGAGAGTGTGAGTAGGGGAACACAAAGCCTGACACAGAGCTCAATCTCACGGACCATTAGATCATGTCCTGAGCCGAAATCAAGAGTTGGACACTTAACTGACTGAGCCACCCAGGCACTTATTGCGAATTTTTAACTCTAAAAAGACTAAGAATTGCCATTTTGTGTCTCCATTTCTAAATTACGTTGGAAAATGTGGACAATAAGGAAGCATAACCAAGTTTTCATATCCTTCGTGTTTGTTCATAGTATAGATTAATACAATTCATACCCTATCCCTTATCTCAAGTAAGTCAGTAGTTTTCAACTTTTGTCCATCCAAATTTTTTAACCATGCAAGCAGCAAATAGATTCTTCATTCATCTTCTCTTAAAGGAGCTGAAGAAAATGAAGGCAGATCACCAATGGGAAAGAGACAAGAAAGGGCTTGGGTCATTCACAAGCTGAATGATCAAACTTAGGAGAGACTGAGAGGTCAGATCAACCTTAGCATTCTCTTACATCCCCTTTTCTCTTTCTTTGATTATTGATGACTTTGGAATCTTGCTCAATAGACTTTGCTCTACTTAAAAAGACAAATATTATAAAAGATAATTTCCTGAAAACTACATGTATAATGACTTAAAGTCATCACTTCAGAAGTTCAGAGACTTGATCATGCATTGGAATCACCTGGGAGCTTTTGATTTTTTTTTAATGTTTATTTATTTTTGAGAGAAAGAGAAAGACAGAGCACAAGTGGGGGAGGGCCAGAGAGAGAGGGAAGCCCAGAATCTGATGCAGGCTCCAGGCTCTGAGCTGTCAGCACAGAGCCTGACTCAGGGCTCAAACCCACGGGGCTGTGAGATCATGACCTGAGCTGAAGTCAGATGCTTAACTACTTAAATGACTGAGCCACTCAGGCACCCCTGGGGAGTTTTTGAAAACAATGTCCCAAGCCAACTGAATCAAAAATCTCTGGGAGTGGGGCCAGGGCATTAGTATTTTTGTAAGCTCCCCCAGCACTAATCTGTGTAGGTAGACTTGGAACCACTGTATTCCTGTGGTATAAATAAAGTAACAATCTCAAAAGACCCTGATTGGTCACAATTGTTTATACCTAAATTAAAAAAAAATAAGTGATAGAGAGGGGCTAACAAGTGTAATTGTAAAACCACAGAGTTTTAGGAATAGAAAGGGGACTTAGAGAAAAGCTAATTTCATTCCTTCATTTTAAGTGTTAGGAGGAGGTCACCTTACTTTAATATGCAAATTCTAGTAATTTTTGGATGACCTATGCAATCTGAAGTTTAATTTACCAAACCTGATATTTCTGGGAATCCTCAGATAATGTGAACATCTTCCCTATTCATACATTCCCCAACTCCCTCTTCACCTCAGCCAGGCATTTGGTTCCATTTGCTTGTCCTGCCCCTCCTACAGGTCACTCACAGTTTGGTCCTGTCCAAGTAACTCCTATTGTTTTCAAAAGATCCCCCTTTCCCAACATGACCTCAGATTTTCTTTTCTTTTCTTTTTGAGAGAGAGAGAGAGAGTAAGAGAGAGAGAGAGAGAGCACATGCAAGTGTTCATGCACGTGTGCACATAAGCAGGGGATGAGGAGAGAGAGAGTGAAAGAGCGTATCTCAAGCAGCCTCCACATTCAGCATGGAGCCAGTTGTGGGGCTTGATCTCACTACCATGAGATCATGACCTGAGCTGAAATCAAGAGTCAGACACTTAACTGACTGAGCCACCTAGGTGCCCTCCATCAGTTTTTATTTTCTCCACCCAAAATTTTCAACACAATTTTGATGATGATTTGGGCTTACAGGAGAACAACAACAAAAAAAGCATCTTATAACTGCTACTTGAAAGGATCACCATCAAGAGTCCAGCATCCTCATACTTAGGTCTTTCATTCTCTCCTTTCCTTCTCCCCCAGTGCCATGTACTATCTTATGGCACAGGAGAAGCACCTGGTTCTCAGCCATCTACCCCCTCCACACTGGCTAATGATCACAGTTTGTGTCTTTATTCCTCACCATCCATTTTATCTCACATGAACTGCAAAGTCATCTTAGTTCTGTCAGACCTTGCTCATGCATTTCTGTGTCCTTTTAACTGATTTCCAGCCATTTGGAAGCTATGGCAGAGTGGTGATGCCTCAGGCCCTCTGCGTCTAGACACTCCAGGCAGCACCTCTTTCTGCTGATATCATGAAGATATCTCTAGAACCTCTTTTGTTTTTCAGGGCCACATCCAGAAATCAAATACTGCTCCCCTCTGATTTCAGATGACCAAACTTACATAGGATTGGCTGAGGGCTGAAGGGCAGGGCGGGGTGGGGGGGAGGGAAGGCACAGAGTATTCACCCGCAGTTCATACTTCTTGATCTCTTCTTCATCTCTCCCTTTTCATCAGTCCCTAACTCTTGAACAAATTTAAAGCACAAAACTGGCTCTGAAATCATCATATATTCTTCCTAAATATATTGTTTATAACATAAACTTTGACTTTTGAAGCTTAAAACATTTTGTTTCTACTTCTGGGATGGGTTGTTCGAAAGTCTACTTAGAAACCCAAAAAGCTGTTGTACTTTTTCTCTTGTATGCCTGCTATACCAACTCTACCCTGAGTAAGTGTGCAAAGCCCAAGCCCATCCCTCACACACACAAATGGTGGGGAAGGTAAGGAAAATCATGAAAATTCTCATTGGTTATTTCAACATGTCTTTCTACTCCTTGGAAAGGGTACAATACCCTGCCTAAGAAAAGGGCAAGAGGCTGAGAGACCCAGAAAAATGGGAGAGGACCTGGAAAACGTTAAGGACACAGGAAATATTTGGAGAGGTGAGTCTGTGTAGCTAGCCTCTAAAAAGAGAAATTTGGAAGGAGAAGAGATTATCTCTTAAGGGTATTCAAGTAAAATTTAGTGTGTACTCTTGCCTTTTATCCCCAGTATATCTTCATTACTAGTTTCTTAATAATGAATGAAAATATTGTGTTTTGTGTTAGTTCATGTTAGGAAAATGAAATAGAGATAAGTTGTACTTAGAAAATAAATTAGCCTAAAGGAAAACAGTCTGTAGCCACGGCAGTCTGCACATGCTGTTGGTTTCGTTTACTAAGGAAGCATATTAGCTCATTGCAACCCAACATTTCCAACAGCTCCTTCCATGCAAAGGCCTATTTTGTTTAAATCTCCTTGATCTTAAAGAATAAATCCATCCAAACTAACCCAATCTTAAAGGGAAATTCATTGGAGAATAACAGAGGTATGTTTCACAGAACTCAAGAGTAGGCAGAACAGCTGGGTCCCAGAAGAACTGGGATCAGGATCTGTAAAAACAGGACCCTAGGTAATTTTCTCTATTTTCCAAAACTATTTAGTCTCTTGTCTCTCCTTCCTGTACGTGGAGACATAAGGCAGCATGACAGATTTGAGGAATTCCATATTACTATATACTGTGAGGCAAGTTACCAGCTAAAGAGTAGACTAGACATGGGGTTGGAGATATAAGAAGGCTTGGCACATAGCAGAAACCTAATCAACATATAAGGAATTAATGCATGATGACAATTTTGTTTTAAAGATGTTGTGGATTATTTAAGTGGAAAAGACCAGTAGGATTGATTGATGAATTTGGAGCTCAAAAAAATGTCTGTTGACTGACACCAGAGATTTGTATTACTAGCCTAAAATCGTAATTTAAACATTGAGTGAGTAAATAATCCAGAAAGACTATAGAGAAAAGAAAAAATGGGCTAAGGACTGATGCCTGGAGAGACATTGGCATTTAAGATATAGTCAAAGGAGAAACTTGAGAGGAGAGTGAGCAGGACAGGTCAGAACAGGAGGAAAACTAAAAGCAAGAAGCTTTGCACAAAAAATGGCTTCAAGAAGGTAGGAGTGGAGAAAAGAGACAAAGGTTGTCCTGAAATCAGTTTTGGTAACCAAGAGGCTCTATCACTGCTCTTGATGAGCTTTGGTTCTGGAGTTGGCTGGGCAGAGGCCAGGGTGTGCTAGCTGTAAGAATTCAGGCAGTGGATGGGACCACACCTAAGCAAGTGCTCTACTTGTTGTTTTCACATGGTCTATCTCATCTAACCTTCACAACAATCCTTTGAATTGGGGATCATTATCCTTATTTTATAGATACGAAAAAAGAAATTCAGATAATTTTTTTATAACCCAACTTCCACTTTTGATAGTATAGCAGATAGGTAATCTGAAGCCCATCCCTCCTATGGCAAAATTAAAATGTTCTCAGTACACTAAAAATGTTATTTTAATATTATACTTTATGCCATTGTATATGTTAACTGTAAATATTTTAACATATTTAGTATCTGCATTTTTTTTAATTCCTAAGACCAAATAGCTAAAGGAGACACTGCTTATATTCAAAGTGCAATGTGTCAGAAAAAAAAATCACATTCTTTGTTGGTTAGTTGCTTTGGGGGAATTTTTTTTAAAAAACTGAAATAGTACAAGTAACAATTTAAAATGCCAGAAAATGTCAGGTTTTTCTTCTCTGGACCTATTCCACATCATTTTTCAAGTGTTGAAATAAAAATTGAATGCTGCTCTCTAAGCATAATCTGAGCAATTCAAATTACAGTTGCTCTGAGTAGTTGCAAATCTACTGTTTTTTTTCCCAGCATCTTCTTGGGAACTAAAGTTAGCCAACTCCTTAATGTTTGAGGGCTCTGTAACTATAACATGGGGCTTTCAGTCTGCACTGAAAGTTGATCTGAAGTTCAACTAACTTCATTCCTCCATACTCTCAAATCTTTCCAATAGCTATAGACAATTAGGAAAGGCCTAAAGCTTGCATAGAAATCCCAGAAAACATTATTTGGGGTTGAGCTCAAAGTCTCAGAGGTCTTAGTTTGAGTAAAGCCTTTATAAATGAGTATGGAGAGGAGAGAATAATACCTGACCTCACCCACTGCTGCCAAGGAAGATACTGGCCAAGGTACAACAGTCACTTAAAGCCTTGGCCATGTCTACCTGCAAACAACCCCAACTACAATTAATCCAGAATCGGCATGCCTGGTCATGCACTGGCCAGGGAGAGAGGTCCTGGGATTTTTCAGAGATACGTTATTGTAAAAGAGAAAAGTAAATAAATGAAAATTTTCTTTTCTGTGCTTGGGAATAATCACTCCTCAATTTTGCCTCTCCATTCGAGCATGAAGAATCAATGTCAAGAATTCCATGCCCGTCTCAGGAGGAGCATAGCACAGGGTTTTATTCTAAGACAGACTAACATTCAGCAGAGCTCTATAGCAAAATCATTCTCCAAATTCCCCACTATGTAGTTTACAGGAAGAATATGATATGGGGGCATGGTGAGGAAATTTTAACATTCCAATTGTGGGTAGTAATCACTAAGTAATCAGTAAGGTGTGGAATCGGTGTGTCATCTGATTTTCTCAATGAAGAGACTGAATTTGTAAACTCATTTCAATTTAGAAAACATGACTTAAAACTATATATAAAATATAATCAAACTGTTGGAAAATAGACATAGAAGTGAAAATCTACTAAACAAAAATGAATATTTTGTGGTGGTAAAATAATAGATTTATTTTAGTTTCTCATTTATATATCTATATTTTCCAAATGTTAAACAATAAGTATACTTATTTTACAATAACTTCAAAGGAAATTTTTCACAACCATTATTTTTTCATGTTTCATGGTACACTTCTTCATGTTTCACAGTCATTATTTGCATCAGTAAGCTAGCTATAGGGCTATGTGGGAGTTAGATGATGTCAGTGATTCAAAGGTTAGAACAAGGACTAGTGAAAGTTCCAGAAGATGATCTGGGACCAGTGTAAGGCTAAAGTTTCTAATAAATAAAACTTTCATTAACAGCAAGATTTATCTTGGGAAGTAATAAAATCCAGCCTGTTCTAACTCTTCCCTCTCCTGTGCACAAAGAATGGAGAGGCTGCACCTAAGAGCCAGTAGGAGATAGAAAGCCACTCTAAAGGCAGCCAGAGAGAGATTTCATTCCCATTAATAAAGAATTGGTGGCAGACATTTTACACAGAATATGGAAGAAAATAATTTTCAATGGCAATACAGAATGTTGATTTTTCATTACATGAGCTTTGAACATTTGCAGATTAGAGACAAAATTATTGGTCATTAGTAGAAAGAACATGAAATATAAAAGCAATATTCCTGCCCAAATGCCTGTGACAAGAATGATAGGGAGTAAAGAAGAAAATCAGCAGTCTGTACTGATCTCCTGTACAGCAAGAGATATACATGCCAAGTTGTGCAGAGGTAACTAGATGAGTGTTTCCACTAATTTTTCAGTGGAGATAAACTGGAAATTAATGATGGCTGATGAATTTATTTTTAAAAATGTTTTAATATTTATTTATTTTTGAGAGAGAGACAGACAGAGACAGAGCATGAGAGGGGGAGAGTCAGAGAGAGAGGGAGACACAGAATCTGAAGCAGGATCCAGGCTCTGAGCTGTCAGCACAGAGCCCAAAACAGGGCTGGAACTCACAAACCATGAGATCATGACTGGAGCCAAAGCTGAGTGCTTAACCAACCTAGCCACCCTGGCTCCCTGATGACTGATGAATTTAAAGTCTACTGAAGCAAATGCTTTATTAAAACAAAACTTTTGGTCCTTCAAACAAATGGAAAGACATGTCATGTTCATGGATGAGAAGAACAAATACTGTTAAAATGGCAATACCACCCAAAGCCATCTACAGATTCAACATAATCCCCATCAAAATACCAAAGCCATTCTTCACGGAAATAGAAGAAACAACCCTAAAATTTGTGTGGAACCACAAAAGAACCCAAATAGCCAAAGCAATCCTGAGGGGGGAAAAAAAGAACAAAGCCAAAGATAGCACATTTCCTGATTTCAAACTACACTACAAAACCATACTTATAAAAACAGTATGGTACCGGCACAAAAACAGACACATAGACCAATGGAACAGAATAAACAGCCCAGAATTAAATCCCATTATATATGGTCAACTAACATTTGACAAGGGAGCCAAGAACACCAATAGGAGAAATATAGTCTTTTCAACAAATGGTGCAAGGAAAACTGGAGAAACATATGCAGAATAATGAAATTGGACACCTACCTCACACTACTCACAAGTATTAACTCTACATCAATTAAAGACTTAAACTTAAGGCCTGATACCATAAAACTCCTAAAATAAAACATAGGGAAGAGAAACTCAATATTTCTCCTGGCAACTTTTTGGACATGATACCTAAAGCACCAACAACAAAAGCAAAAATCAAAAAATGGGACTATATCAAACTCAACAGATTCTGCATAGCAAAAGTCAAAATTAACAAAATGAAATGTCAGCCTACAGAATGAGAGAAAACTTTTGCAGACCATTTGTCAGATAAGGGGTCAATATCCATAACACATAAAGATCTAACACAACTTAATAGCAACAAAAATTCTATTAAAAAAATGGGCAACAGAGGAGATTCGGAGAAGATGGCAGCATAGGAGGACACTGAGCTCACCGCATGCTGCTGATCGCTTAGATTCAACCCACATCTGCTTAATTTACCCTGATAACCACCAGAAGACTAGCAGACAGACTCTCTGGAGCCAAGTATAGACGAGAGGTCCATGGAAGAGGGTAGGAAAGGCGGAGAGGCAGTGCGTGCTACATGGGCTGGCAGGAGGGAGCCAGGGCGGTGGAGGGGCAGCCAGCCCACCCAGCAAGGCAGAGCCCCGGAGTCTGGCTTGCAAAAGTGGAGGGGCCGGAAAGAGTGTGTTCTGACAGCCAGTGGGACTTCACATCTGGAATGTTAGAAGACAAAAGCTCTGCTCAGAGAGTGGGAGGGAGAGTTGTTGAGCCCCGGAGGACAGAGCTCAGTGTGGTGGGGAACAAAGGCACTGGGAAGCACTGTCTCCCTCGCCCATCCCCCAGCCAATATCCCGAATGGAGCCAGTTCCCTCACGGAACTTACTTGCACCACACAAACACCCAATGCTGTGCTTCTGTGGATCCATCAGCCGGACGGGTCTGCCTCCCTCCCAGTGCCACAGGGCCCCTCCCGAAGCGGACCACCAAAGGCAAAGAAAGTTGAGCCTTTCCCTCCCACCCATGTGCACCTTGCAGATCCACCCCGACTAATACACCAGATACCATCGAAGCAATACTACAAGACTGGCAGTGTGCAAGTAGCCCAGACAGAGGCCACACCACTCCACAGTAATTTCCTTCCCCTGGGAGAGGGGAAGATAAGGTACACAACAGTCTAACTGTGGCTCCAGCGGTGAGCTGGCGGCAGACATCAGGTCTGACTGTGGCCCCACCCACCAAGGCAAGTTACGCCAGACTGCACGGAGGAAGAGCCCTGCAGTTCCCCGCCAAACAGGGACTATTCAAAATGACGAAATGGAGGAATTCTCTTCAAAAGAAACCCCAGGAAGTAGTGACAGCTAACGAACTGATCAAAAATGATTTAAGCAATATAGCAGAAACTGAATTTAGAATAATAGTCATAAAATTAATCGCTGGTCTTGAAAAAATAATAGAGGACAGCAGAGAATCTATCACTACAGAAATCAAGGGACTAAGAAACAGTCTGGAGGAGCTAAAAATGCTGTAAATGAGCTGCAAAATAAAATGGAGGCGACCACAGCTCAGATTGAAGAGGCAGAGGAGAGAATAGGTGAATTAGAAGATAAACTTATGGAAAAAGAAGCTGAGAAAAAGAGAGATAAAAAAATCCAGGAGTATGAGGGGAGAATTAGAGAATTAACTGACACAATTAAATGAAATAATGTACGCATAATTGGGATTCCAGAGGAGGAAGAGAGAGGGAAAGGTGCTGAAGGTGTACTTGAACAATTCATAGCTGAGAACTTCCCTGAACTGGGGAAGGAAAAAGGCATTGAAATCCAAGAGGCACAGAGAACTCCCTTCAGACGTAACTTGAATCGATCTTCTGCACGACATATCATAGCGAAACTGGCAAAATACAAGGATAAAGAGAGAATTCTGAAAGCAGCTAGGGATAAACATGCCCTAACATATAAAGGGAGACCGATAAGACAGGTGATGTATCTGTCTACTGAAACTTGGTAGGCCAGAAAGGAATGGCAGGAAATCTTCAATGTGATGAACAGAAAAAAAATGTGCAGCCGAGAATTCTTTATCCAGCAAGTCTGTCATTTAGAATAGAAGGAGAGATAAAGGTGTTCCCAAACAAACAAAAACTGAAGGAATTCGTCACTACTAAACCAGCCCTACAAGAGATTCTAAGGGGGATCCTGTGAGACAAAGTTCCAGAGACATCACTGCAAGCATGAAACCTACAGACATCACAATGACTCTAAACCCGTATCTTTCTATAATAACACTGAATGTAAATGGACTAAATGCTCCAAACAAAAGACATAGGATATCAGAATGGATAAAAACACAAGACCCATCTATTTGCTGTCTACAAGAGACTCATTTTAGACCTGAGGACACCTTCAGATTGAAAGTGAGGGGATGGAGAACTATCTATCATGCTACTGGAAGTCAAAAGAAAACTCGAGTAGCCATACTTATATCAGACAAACTAGACTTTAAATTAAAGGCTGTAACAAGAGATGAAGACGGGCATTATATAATAATCACAGGGTCTCTCCATCAGGAAGAGCTAACAATTATAAATGTCTATGCGCCGAATACCAGAGCCCCCAAATATATAAAACAATTAATCACAAACATAAGCAACCTTATTGATAAGAATGTGGTAATTGCAGGGGACTTTAATACTCTACTTACAACATTGGATAGATCAGCTAGACACAGGATCAATAAAGAAACAAGGGCCCTGAATAATACACTGGATCAGATGGACTTGATAGATATATTTAGAACTCTGCATCCCAAAGCAACAGAATATACTTTCTTATCAAGTGCACATGGAACATTCTCCAAGATAGATCACATACTGGGTCACAAAACAGCCCTTCATAAGTATACAAGAATTGAGATCATACCATGCATACTTTCAGACCACAATGCGATAAAGCTTGAAATCAACCACAAGAAAAAGTCTGGAAAACCTCCAAAAGCATGGAGATTAAAGAACACCCTACTAAAGAATGAATGGGCCAACCAGGCAATTAAAGAAGAAATTTAAAAATATATGGAAATGAATGAAAATGAAAATACAACAATCCAAATGCTTTGGGATGCAGCGAAGGCAGTCCTGAGAGGAAAACACATTGCAATCCAGGCCTATCTCAACAAACAAGAAAAATCCCAAATACAAAATCTAACAACACACCTAAAGGAAATAGAAGCAGAACAGCAAAGACACCACAAACCCAGCAGAAGAAGAGAAATAATAAAGATCAGAGCAGAAATAAACAATATAGAATCTAAAACAAGTGTAGAGCAGATCAATGAAACCAAGAGTTGGTTTTTTGAAAAAAAAAACAAAATTGATAAACCTCTAGCCAGGCTTCTCAAAAAGAAAAGAGAGATGACCCAAATAGATAAAATGATGAATGAAAATGGAATTATTACAACCAATCCTTCAGAAATACAAGCAAGTATCAGGGAATACTATGAAAAATTATATGCCAACAAACTGGACAACCTGGAAGAAATGAACAAATTCCTAAACACCCACACACTTCCAAAACTCAAGAAATAGAAAGCTTGAACAGACCCATTACCAGCAAATAAATTGAATCAGTCATCAAAAATCTCCCAAAAAATAAGAGTCCAGGACTAGATGGCTTCCCTGGGGAATTCTACCAGACATTTAAAGCAGAGATAATACCTATCTTTCTCAAGCTATTCCAAAAAATCGAAAGGGAAGGAAAACTTCCAGACTCATTCTATGAAGCCAGTATTACTTTGATTCCTAAACCAGACAGAGACCCAGTAAAAAAAGAGAACTACAGGCCAATATCCCTGATGAATATGGATGCAAAAATTCTCATTAAGATACTAGCAAATCGAATTCAAAAGCATATAAAAAGAATTATTCACCATGATCAAGTAGGATTCATTCCTGGGATGCAGGGCTGGTTCAAAATTTGCAAATCAATCAATTTGATACGTCACATTAATAAAATAAAAGATAAGAACCATATGATCCTGTCAATCGATGCAGAAAAAAGCATTTGACAAAATTCAGCATCCTTTCTTAATAAAAACGCTCGAGAAAGTCAGGATAGAAGGAACATACTTAAACATCATAAAAGCCATTTAGGAAAAGCCCGCAGCTAATATCAGCCTCAATGGGGAAAAACTGAGAGCTTTCCCCCTGAGATCAGGAACACAACAGGGAAGTCCACTCTCACCGCTATTGTTTAACATAGTGTTGGAAGTTCTAGCATCAGCAATTGGACAACAAAAGGAAATCAAAGGCATCAAAACTGGCAAAGATGAAGTCAAGCTGTCACTTTTTGCAGATGACATGATATTATACATGGAAAACCCGATAGACTCCACCAAAAGTCTGCTGGAACTGATACATGAATTCAGCAAAGTCGCAGGCTACAAAATCAATGTACAGAAATCAGTTGCATTCTTATACACTAATAATGAAGCAACAGAAAGACAAATAAAGAAACTGATCCCATTCACAATTGCACCAAGAAGCATAAAATACCTAGGAATAAGCCTGACCAAAGATGTAAAAGATCTGTATGCTGAAGACTATAGAAAGCTTATGAAGGAAATTGAAGAAGATATAAAGAAATGGAAAAACATTCTGTGCTCATGGATTGGAAAAATAAATATTGTTAAAATGTCAGTATTACCCAAAGCTATCTACACATTCAATGAAATCCCAATCAAAATTGCACCAGCATTCTTCTCGAAGCTAGAACAAGCAATCCTAAAATTTGTATGGAACCACAAAAGGCCCCAAATAGCCAAAGTAATTTTGAAGAAGAAGACCAAAGCAGGAGGCATCACAATCCCAGACTTTAGCCTCTACTACAAAGCTGTCATCATCAAGACAGCATGGTATTGGCACAAAAACAGACACATCGACCAATGGAATAGACTAGAAACCCCAGAACTAGACCCACAAACGTATGGCCAACTAATTTTTGACAAAGCAGGAAAGAACATCCAATGGAAAAAAGACAGTCTCTTTAACAAATGGTGCTGGGAGAACTGGACAGCAACATGCAGAAGGATGAAACTAGACCACTTTCTAACACCATTCACAAAAACAAACTCAAAATGGATAAAGGGCCTGAATGTGAGACAGGAAACCATCAAAACCCTAGAGGTCAAAGAAGGGAAAAACCTCTCTGACCTCAGCCATAGCAATTTCTTCCTTGACACATCCCCAAAGGCAAGGGAATTAAAAGCAAAAATGAACTACTGGGACCTTATGAAGATAAAAAGTTCTGCACCACAAAGGAAACAACCAACAAAACTAAAAGGCAACCAATGGAATGGGAAAAGATATTTGCAAATGACATATTGGACAAAGGGCTAGTATCCAAAATCTATAAAGAGCTCACCAAACTCCACACCCGAAAAACAAATAATACAGTGAAGTAATGGGTAGAAAACATGAATAGACACTTCTCTAAAGAAGACATCCAGATGGCCAACAGGCACATGAAAAGATGGTCAACGTCACTCCTCATCAGGGAAATACAAATCAAAACCACACTCAGATATCCCCTCACGCCAGTCAGAGTGGCACAATGAACAAAACAGGTGACTATAGATGCTGGAGAGGATGCGAAGAAACGGGAACCCTCTTGCACTGTTGGTGGAAATGCAAATTGGTGCAGCCACTCTGGAAAACAGTGTGGAGGTTCCTCAAAAAATTAAAAATAGACCTACCCTATGATCCAGCAATAGCACTGCTAGGAATTTACCCAAGGGATATAGGAGTACTGATGCATAGGGGCACTTGTATCCCAATGTTTATAGCAGCACTCTCAACAGTAGCCAAATTATGGAACGAGCCTAAATGTCCATCAACTGACGAATGGATAAAGAAATTGTGGTTTATATACACAATGGAGTACTACGTGGCAATGAGAAAGAATGAAATATGGCCCTTTGTGGCAACATGGATGGAACTGGAGAGTGTGATGCTAAGTGAAATAAGACATACAGAGAAGGACAGATTCCATATGTTTTCACTCCTATGTGGATCCTGAGAAACTTAACAGAAGACCATGGGGGAGGGGAAGAAAAAAAATGGTTAGAGAGGGAGGGAGCCAAAGCATAAGAGACTCCTAAAAACTGAGAACAAACTGAAGGTTTATGGGGGGAGGGAGGGAGGGGTGGGTGGGTGATGGGTATTGAGTAGGGCACCTGTTGGGATGAGCACTGGGTGTTCTATGGAAACCAATTTGACAATAAATTTCATAATAGGAAAAAAAGAAAAAGAAAAAATGTGCAAAAGAACTAAGTAGACATTTTTCCCAAAAGGACATCACAATGGCTACCACGCACATGAAAACATGTTCAACATCACTAATCATCAGGGAGATGCAAATAAAAACTACAATGAGTATATCACCTTACACCTGTTAGAATGGCTATCATCAAGAAGAGGCAACAGATGCTGTCGAGGATGTGGTGAAGAGGGAATCTTTATACACTCTTGGTGGGAGAGTAAATTAGTCTAACCACTATAAAAAACATTATGAAGTTTCCTCAAAAATTAAAAAGAGATCTACCATACTATCCAGCAATTTCACTTCTGAGTATATACCAAAGGAAATGAAAACAGGATTTTGACAAGATATATGCACATCCATGTTTATCACACTATTATTCTCAATAGCAAAAATCCGTAAACAAACCAAAAGCCTATAGATGGATGACTGGATAAAAATGATGTGGTACAGATACACAATGGAATATTATTTATCCATGAGAAAGGATATCCTGGCACTTGCAACAAAATGGATAGACCTTGAGCACATTATGTGAGGCAAGAGAAGTCAGAGAATGACAAGTACTGTATGATATCAGTTATATGTGGAATCTAAAAAAGTCAAATCTGTTAAAGAAAAAAAAAGACAGCAGAAAGTAAAATGGTGGTTACCAGGGGATGGGGATAAGGTCGATGGTGTGTAAGGGTACAAACTTGTAACAAGTAGTAAATAAGCCACAGAGATTTAATGAACAGTATAATGAATATAGACAATAATATTGTGCCATAAAGATAAGTGATAAATACTATTTCAATGGCAATCATATTACAATACATAAATATATCAAAGTAATATGCTTCACACCTTAAATTTAGAAAACGTAATGTGTCAACTTTGTCACATTAAAAAAAAAAAAAAAGGTCCTTGTTGAGGATATGGTCATCCTTCACAAATCTTTTCTATTGTTTTCAAAATGCTAAAGAATCGTTCCAGAAAGATTTGATAAGCAACTATCCAGACTGGGTATATCAAGACTCTGATGAACACACTAGGAACAAAAAAAGAAGGCAGAACACTTGAAGCAATAATGCTTTCCAAAATTTTAACTTCTGACTCAATACACAAGTTAAAATAAATTTAGCATAGTATCAATCACACTGTCCAAAACCTCAGGAAGAACATTTCAGACCATGACTAAAGAAAGTTTTCCTTTCTTTTTTTTTTTAATCTTAAAAAAATTTTTTTTAATGTTTATTTTTGAGACAGAGACAGAATGCGAGTGGGTTAGGAGCAGAGAGAGAGGGAGACCAAATCGGAAGCAGGCTCCAGGCTCCAAGCTCTCAGCACAGAGACAGACGTGGGGCTTGAACTCACGAGCTGTGAGATTATGACCTGAGCTGAAGTCGGACGCTCAACTGACTGAGCCACCCAGGCGCCCCAAGAAAGTTTTTCTTTTAAAAAAATCACACTTCTAGGTGAATTAGTAGATGACCTTGACACTTTTACAAAAGGGGAATCAACAATCTATTTAATTACACTGCTAAAACAATCAGTAGTTTATAATGGCCCCTGGTGCACCAAAAGCTCTGTTTACAAACTTTTTTCTAAGTTTATTTATTTATCTTGAGAGGGACGGAGTGAGCAGGGGAGAGGCAGAGAGAGAGGAAGAGAGGATCCCAAGCAGGCTTTGCGCTGTAGTGCAGAACCCAGCGTGGGGCTCTATCTCACAAAGCATGAGATCATGACCTGAGCCAAAATCAAGAGTCAGACATTTAAACAACTGAGCCACCCAGGTGCCCCTCTATTTACAAACTTAATGCTAATATCTAATTCATTGAAACATTTGCCTGATGGAATAGATGCAGTAACTCACTAGGGTTCTGCATAATGGTGCCTCCGTATTTTCCCACATATAACAGAACTCTTACTGGTCCTGGAAACCAGAAACATGTTTTAGTATATCTCAGTTGTCTCTAATTACCAAAACAGATGTTTTCAAAATCTCATAGATTTTCAGAATAAAATTAATTTTAAACCAGTTTATTTTGTAAAAATAAAAACATACTCTCTAGAGATTTAAGGAAATGCTGGCAATCACATGAAAGTTTCATAATTCTAGGAAAACTGAGAGTCACCTTTTAAAAATCTGACACCATGGAAGTTTAATTCACCTTGGGCCATATGTGTGATAGAATTTTCAAGAGAGAAGCACTCACTGCCTTGAGTGCTCTCTAGATCAGTTGGACACAGCATCACTGGGAGCTGCTGGAGCACCATGACAGACTACATGGTGCCAGCTACATGTGGCAGATGACCATTGGAATGATGCAGCACTCAGCTGGTTGACAGTATTTGAGAATACCAATGGCTTTTATAATTTGACTGACTTCTCTATGAAATAGTAGAAATCATTACCTTTAAATTAAAGATTGTGAGCAAGATTTTACAAAGAGACTCCTGCCACACTCTTTCATAAAGCACCTTTATTGTGGGATATTTGGGGGTGGAGGTGGGATAGTGAGAGAAGAGAAGATGAAATACTTCTTTCAAGTTCAAGTGCCCTAGTCCGTGATCCTCTTAAAAAACTTTTTAATGCTTTATTTATTTTTGAGAGAGTGAGAGAGAGAGAAAACTGGGAAGGGGCAGAGAGAGAGGGAGACCCAGAGTCTGAAGCCCTTGCTCCTCTTAGAGCCAGGTTCTTAACTGGAGTCAAAGAACACTTTCTAAATGTAGGAAGATTTGATATGTTTACATATTTCCCAGAGAGAAAGTATAAGGTTAATTAGACCCTCCAAAATGTTAATAATCCCAAAATTTTAATAACAACTGCAGTGAGTGGTCTACCTTGTGAATTCATGGTTTGCAAGGTACAACCCTATTTAATGAGGAAGTCTACTTAAAAGCAAACACAAACACAAGCTTGTATCCAATATGGCACAGATGCCTGGTCCTAAAATGCCTTCTTGCCTACATATCTCGTGTATATTTCAGCAATTTCAGATTGCTGCAGAAAGGAGTAATAAAGATTTTGTGGTTATATCAAAGGCAAACCCATTACAAGATATTCCTTTTTTTTAGTACAGGAAAGACATCATAGCAGTAGCTATGATGCTCAGAGAAATTCTCCAACAAACTGTCTTTTCACATGCATGGAGCCTCTGCTCTAAGATGGGTCAAAGCAATTCCATTGACCCAGTCATTCACATGGGTAGAAAACATTTTCCAGTTGTCCTTCCTCATGTAACTCATGGGTCATCAAAAGTGTTTTCTGAGCACTTAATGAAATCATGGATGTGGCATTTCCTGGAAAAGTCGAAGGTCCTACAGAAACATTCCATTGGGCAGAGTGGAAAAAACAGAAGATTTACATAGCTCAGAACCAGGTTCAAATTTCAGTTCAAACTCTCACTGAATATGTGAATCTGGCCAACTTAAATTTTCCATTTCCTCATCTTCAAAATAAGTCTTCTAATACCTTTCTTGTTGGATGCCTGACATAGTCAATAATAAATGATTTTCATTAGTACTGTCTACATAATTGTCCTCTCTACCTGTTCTGCATTGAAGGCAAAAAATGGCCATGCCCAAAGAGAGACCTAGAAATAAGAAAGGTGTCCTAAGTCAATAGGTTTACATCAGATGATTCATTAAAGACAATGAGGAGGCAGAAAATAATGCTATAAGAACAATTGTTCAGATACATTTATAAGTTACATCAGTTTAGGAGGGCTGGGGCTAAGAATAGAACCTCTTTTCATAATAGTGAGCAGGGGGGTGGGGGGAGCCAAAAAAAGCTCTGCCTTTGCTAATGAATTTTCCCTAAGTATAATCTTTAAATACTGAATTATTATCAAATTGCTCCTTTGAAAAATTTCAGTTCTCTTTCCCCATAGCTGCCTTCTCTACTTGGCAACCCAAGACTGGCTGTATGATACTGCAGCTCTCTGCCTTTTCAGCATGACTTCCCATTTAGCAGGTGAGGAGTCTCTGCCAAAATAAGCTTTATTCTTCTGTGGAAATGATAAGAAATGTGTAAACCCATTTTCTGTTGGGAAAGGGCACATTCTTCCTGGAATCTGATCTGAAAACAAACTCTCATTGCATAGCCTTAACCATCTTCCTGGAAACAAGAACTTGGGGCTGAAATGACTAACCACACAATTCCCAATATCAGGTGGGTACATGAGGACACAGTCAGGCTCATGTAAAGGAGGACAGAGAAGTAAGCATTTAGATCAGTCTTGTAAAACCAGCAAATTATTCCCCAAGAAAAGAATTACGAGCTGAGTTTTGAAAACTAGGAATATGCTTTCACTAGAATATGAAATAAACAAAATTTTTTTTATTTTTAATGAAAGACATTGGTGAGGGTTCAGACTTTGAATAAGAACTAGAAATTTTCCAAAGATGATATAATAAAGCAGGGGTTTATAAGTTGTATTTGTATCACTGGAACTACATGAATTGATAAGGATTTGAGGAGGAAGTAAAAGAGATGACCAAAAAGGTAGAATCCCTTCCTAATTCACCCAGAGCAGCTCGGTTGTACATATTGGGGTTCCACCATAAAAAAACCTTCTAGAAAAACATAAAAAATATTTTGATGATTTTCAAAAAGATCTGAAAAGCATAGTATTGGAAAATTCATCCTTGGTCTTTTAAACACAGTACTGTGGCAAACCATAAACACTTCTCTGTGAATATTCTCTTGTGAGAGTTAGGCATCTGTGTATCTATGTCCTGACCTCACTGTGGGGCACAAGCACCTTTTTGGTTCCTCCCACCTTATCTGTGAAATGATAAAACTTCTAGGCCCAACCAGATGGCTGTGCAAGATTCAAGGAGTGGGAAAGAAAACACCATGCACAGTAAGAGTGACATCTGTGGGAATGGGCATTCCCTGGCAGTTTTCCCACCCTAGTCTCCTTTAGCCAAGGCACATTAGCAACTGACAATACCTGGTCTTCCTTCTCACTCTACTGTGGCTTCCTATGTAGTTTGTAGTTTAGACCTGATATTAGCCAAAGGCTCTCTTCCAAGTGGCCCTTGGCATTTATTTCTTTTTCTTTTTTAAATAGTCTCTATGCCCAATGTGGAGCTCAAACTCACAATCTCAAAATCAATAGTCACATGTTCTACCGACTGAGCCAGGCAGGTGCCCCTAGGCATTTCTATACAAGCTGTGGAGTCCATATGACTTGGATTTTGAACTTTCTTGATGATTCAAGTCCCTCCTTGAAAAGTTATGTTCACATCTCACAGGGGCTCTCTCAGTTTTAAAAATATGTACAGCTAAAGTAATACCATTTCGACTCCTAAAATATGTCCTATATGATGATTGGTGATGTTTCCTAAATGTTAAAGGAATTTGTTGGAATTTCTAAATAAATAGAGATTTTGAAAACCCTGGAAAGAAAACTATTTCTCAGTAACAAGACTGAAAAATTACATGTCTTGCCTTTTTACATCCCCAAACAAATGCAGGCTTCAAGAGCCCAGCTGGTATAAGAAATTTGTTTATTTTCAGGAACATTAATCAAAATGCATTCTAAATGTCATCCTTACCAAGTAAATACTAATGTACGTGGGTCTCTGCAGAGGCACTAAAGATCTGTTTCAGCTTGCTGATGTGGTTATTCATATAGCGGTAATGTCAGTGCTGGACTTAGAGGCCAATTAAATTGTTGAAAGATAAGAAAATGGACCTGTGTCTTCCTAGAATCAAACAGTGGGTTTTAGGACAGGGAACTAAAGTTCAGTAATATTATTCTGGTTGAGGAAACCAGAAAGGTATAGCAACTTACCCACAATCACCAGCACCTTTTTTGACCTTATATCTCATCTGTGAAATAATACTTTTGGCCCAAAATTAATTCAAACAATGGTACAGCTGGAAGCAGGACCTGTCTGGGGTTCTTCTCACCATTCCACACAGGATACAAAAGGGAAAAAAGAAGAATGTCAGACCTGGCCAGGGCTATAAGAGTTAAGTAGGCCACATGACACCCAAGTTATATTTATATTTCTAGTAATTTTCCTAATAGTAGAAATGTTTCATCTGAAGTTAACAATGAGTCATAAGTACGGAATTGAAAAATCCACCATCAAATGGAAGAAGTGGGGCCAGAACTGCTGTTCCCAATGCTATTATGTTAACTGTTACCAGTATGGCTACACAAGAATTCCTGGAATTACTGAAAAGTCCAGATCCCAAAGTCCTACAGAAGAGATTCTGATACAGGAGATTTAGGGCAGGGGTCATAAACCTGTGTGATGTAGAACAAAGCTCCTGGGCACTTCTATCTGATGCAGTCATGTTCAGATTCTTTGAGACCCTTTTCACACTGACCTTCTATTAAAGGACCCTTCCTTCAAGTTCTCAGTAGAATTTTCTCAGATAGGTCCAGCTGGGAAATATGTGAGATACCCAAAAGAAGTTTCCATATTCAAATTGTGGCCTGTTTGTCTGTTTTTAGTTAACCATACCCCCTGTGACTGGTCACCTTACACAATTGATGATAATGATTATGACAGCCATGATGACAAGGATAACAATAATCATGGACAAAATCTACTAAACCAGTGCTTCTCAAACTTGAATGCACATAAGAATTACCTAGGGATCCTGTTAAAATGAAAATTCTGACTCAGTGCATCTGGTATGGGACCTGAGGTTTTACATGTCTAGCAAGTTCCCAAATGATGCCAACATTGCTGGTCAATGGATGACAATTCAAGTAGCAAGGCACTAGACTTTTTAAAATGGCTAACTAAGGAGAAAAGAGAAGAGTTTATTTCAAACTCCTTAAATATTCAGCATCTCAAAAGGTAAATATGCAGAGTACTGGCTTCTGAAAATAGTACTAAAACTTATAAAGGCAGTCGGGTATCACTGGAAAGTGATTCATGCAAGCAGTGGACAGGGCAAAACAGTGTCATTGATGACCTATATGCCACTAAAACTAAAACTAAAACTAAAACTAAAACTAAAACTAAAACTAAAACTAAAACTAAAACTAAAACAGGCCATTGAGTACATTTTCCCCCAAAGACTTCATGTCACAGAGTTTTATGCCTGTTCATAAGGTAATAAAGACCTGTCATCTCTTTAGGTCACAGCCACATGACTTATCCCAGCTCCATGATTCCTACAGTTGTTTGTTGCTCCTGTAAATGAACATGCAATTATTCTAGAGAAGCACAAAAGGAGGACAAGCTTTCTGTCACATATGGATCCCTCCCTTCCTTTTATAAATCCCAAATCACAAACATGTGTGAAAACAGTCTCCTGACAAGTATGGTTCTGTGGTATAGAGACACCTTGCACACAAAGCTAATCATTATTTGAGCAATTAAGTAAGCAGTAATCACAGTCTCAGGAAAAACAAAGCAATTCTCAACTGAGAGAAAGGAACAGAATCTTCATAATTACATTCTTTATTCCTTATTTTATGTTTTTCTACCATTTCCTTCATCAGATTAGGAAACAGCATTTAGCAAAATGCAGAGCTCATTGAAGTATTCAGTAAATACTTGAAAATTGATTAATTGATATTCAGATACTTTTAAAATTTAAGGCTTTTTAAACTTAGATTTCCCAAAAGTTTTAAGGAGTAAAGAAAGATAAGAAAAATGAGAAAAAAATAAACATTGGGAAACTGGAGACAAGCCTTATATACAGTAATATCAATTGTCCACACAAATGCATCCTCCCTTCTTCTTAACTGAAAAATCCCAGGTTAATTCAGGATTTAGTATAGACCCTTTGCTCTTCAGGAATTCTGTCTCATTGCAGAGGATAAATCATATTAATCCAGACACAGAAACTGCATCCTCCTCTGTCAGTGAGTGTTTCAAGGATAGATAGGCTTGTGTCTCCATGCTGGCCAACAGGATCTGACATGAAGTTTTCTGGGGGCTTCTGGAAAGGACTGTCCTCTGTTAATGAAAACTGAGAAGTTCTCTCCTCTCTCACTTCCTTCCTGCTTAGGAGGATGCCATTTTAAGTCCAGGTTTGATGTTGCTGCCACAATTTTATGACCATAAGGCAAAAATTTATCCAAATGTTCTAACCATATTGAATACCGATCTAGCCCTAAAATGGGCTGCCTCTTAGCTCCTTATTATGGGAAAAAAAACCCTCAATTGTGTAAGGCACTTTTAGTCAGGTATTCCACTAGTTGTAGCTGAAAGCATATTACTAATACACTATGCTTTCCTTATTTATATGTATATATTTTAAAATCTAACACAGACTTCCCAAAAAAGAACAATTAATAAGTCCATGGTCAATAATTCTTTTGAGATAATCATTTATTAGTTTGGGTTATAAACTCTGGATTATAAATTGACACCCATAAAAGTGTTAGCTAGGTACTACCACTACCTTTCAGGGGGAAACACATGAGGTAATCATTTATACATTCATTCATTCAACACACATTTAACTGACATGTTCTAGGTCAAAGCCGTGCTTGACTCTGGAGACAAAAGACAAGTAAATTCCCTTCTTTATGGAGCTGACATTCTAGTGGGGCAGAGAGAAAATTCACAAATTTATAAATATAATTACTAACACCAAAGATGAAAACCTAGAATGATTATGCAAAGAGCAACTGGGGCGTTATCTTTGAATGAGTTTGTCAGGGGAAATTGAGACGGATGTAGGAGCATAAAAATCCAGTGAGGTGGCAGTCAATCCAAAGGGCTGCCATTTCACAGCAGACCAATAATTGATAAACCCAATCGCCAGGGTATTTGGTGCTGATCAAGGAAAAGGACATGATCCCAAAGGGCAGTGAGCACACAAGATTTACTGAGCAGTGCTTGGATAGGGTTGCATGACAGCAAGAAACTGTACAGAGGCTATAGTTCAGGTAGAGGAGATGCTAGTCAGAAAAGGAGGAGAGTTTAGCATCTGGGTGATGTTACTCAGCGTGGCAGGGAGTCTCTGGGTCAGGCAGCTCTGAAGGCCCATAGCACCTGTCATATAAATTGATAACAGCTCTGAATGAGATTTCACAGTGTATGCAAAGCAACCAGTCTCAAATGGCCAAAGTGTGCTTCTTTCACTCATTTTTTTAATGTTTATTTATTTGGGCGGCGGGGGAGGGGGCGGAGCACAGAGAGAATGAGAGTGAGAGTGTGGTAGGGGCAGAGAGAGAGGGAAAAAGAGAATCCCAAGCAGGATATGTACTGTTAATGCAGAGCCCTACACAGGGCTCAAACCCACCAAATGTAAGATCATGACCTGAGCTGAAACCAAGAGTCAGTCATTTAACCTACTGAGCCACCCAGGAACCCCTCTTTGACCTATTTTTAAAATAATTGGAAGTGTAAAAATTTGGTGCTGGTGGGCTTTTGAGCTCAGATGTCTTAGCCTACAGTGAGAAAACAACCTAGGGGCCAATAAACAGACACCATCCTATTGTTTTCAAGGCAGGACTGGCAAAAACAATAACTGACATTTGCCCTATAGTAGTTCTGATAAGCTGAAGCATGACTTAAGAAATAATGTTTAGCAGGAGCACCTGGGTGGCTCAGTCGGTTAAGTATCGACTTTGGCTCAGGTCATGATCTCATGGTTCGTGAGTTCGAGCCCCCGCATGGGGCTCTGTGCTGTCAGCTCGGAGCCTGGAGCCTGCTTCAGATTCTGTGTCTCCCTCTCTCTCTGCCCTTCCTCCGCTCACACACTCTCTCTCTCTCTCTCTCTCTCTTTTTCAAAAATAAATAAAAAACATTAATTAAAAAAAATTAAAAAGGAAAAAAAAAAGAAATAATATTTATCAGCCAGAAAAGACAGAGTTCTAAAAACTTCCCTAATTGGTCCAGAAAACAAGGTGCAGGAAAAGCAAGTAAAATTGGCTGGATTCTCAAGTTTCTATTTCTCTGTTCAAAAAACTTGAGAAAACAGGTAGAAGTCAGCTGCCTTTCATCTCCAGGTATGGCAGGAACAGCATGTTTAAAGACACAACTGAAAAAGTATAGTTTTATCAAGGTTCTTAGCGAATTTCACTTTTGATTTAGGCTGGGAAGTTTAGGAACACTAAGAAACAAAGACACTAGATCCAAGTGATTCCACTCAACACAGAGGTGAAAGGAACTTTGATGTCTATGTTTCAATGAGGAAACTGGGCACAGAAAAGTTAATGGCTGTCAAAGTTCACGTTGCTAATTAGGAACAGCTTGAAACTTCACTCCTTGACTTCCAGCCCTGGGCTTCGAAAACCCCAGCAAACCTCTGTTGATTATATTATCTAATAATCTCAGGGGTTTCTAGAAGAGTCAGAGTGCATAAGGTTCCTTTTTTGAGTTATGAACCTTTTTTTTTCAACTTGAGACAGTACTAACATATAGTATATCTAAGTTTAAGGTGTACAGTGTAATGGTTTTATACATGTGTATATTGCAAAATGATTACCACAGTAAGGTTAGTTAAACACTCCCATATCCTCACATAAATATATTTTGTGTATGTGGTGATAATATTTAAAACTCTTAAAAACTTTCAAGTATATAATACAATATTGTTAATTATAGTCGCCATGCTGTACATTTGATCCCTGAACTTATTCATCTTACAGCTAGAAGTTTCTACCCTTTGACCACTATCTCCCCATTTTTTCCATCCTTCAGCCTCAGGAAACCACCATTTTCTACTCTCTATTTCTGAGCTTGGCTGTTTAAAAATTCCACATATGAGTGAGGACATACAGTATTTAACACTGTCTGACTTTTCCACTTACTATAATGCCCTTGAGGTCTATCTATGCTGTTGCAAATGGCAGGATTCCCTTCTTTCACACGGTTAAGTAATATTCCATTGTATATATTCTATGGTGTGTGTGCACAACATGTTCTTTATCTATTCATCTGTCAAAGAATGTTCAGGTTATTTCTACATTTTGGCTATTTAAATAATGCCCAAAGAACACTGGTGTACAGATATCTCCTTCAGATAGGGATTTCATTTCCTCCAAATATATCCTCAGAAGTGGGATTGCTGGTTCATATTGTAACTCTGTTTTTAATTTCTTGAACAATTTCCATACTGTTTTCCATTTGTGACTGCACCAATTAATAGTCCTACCAACAGTACACAATTGTTCCCTTTTCTTCACCGCCTCACCAACACTTATCTCTTGTCTTTTTTATAGTAGTCACTCTAACAGGTTTGAGGCAATATTTCATTGTGATTTTGATTTACATTTCCCTGATGATTAGCAATGTTGAGCATTTTTTCAGGCCACTGGCCATCTGTAGGTATCATTTGGAAAAATCATTTGGTAGCCTGAGAGTCTGGAACTAAGCACTCTGTAAGGATAAACACTTAAAACATAACTGGAATATGCCTTTTATGCATTAATTTCTTGTGACAACCAATGAACTTAATGTAAGCTATTCTGCACCTTAAAAAAGTTTCATCCTTAAAAATATAGGTGTAAGCAGAATTTTATCAGAAGAATGAATTAATCCCTCTTCCTTATTAGAGCATATTCAAGTCCTCTGCCCATTTGTTAATCAGAATTTTGTTTTGTTTTGTTTTGTTTCTATTGCATTGTAGGAGATCCTTATATCCATATTTTGGATATTACTGCCTTATCAGATATAAGATTTACAAATATTTTCTCCATTGTGTAGGTTGCTTTTTCATTTTGTTCATTGTTTCTTCTGCTGTACAGAAGCTCTTTAGTTTGATGTAGTCCCATTTGTTTATTTTTGGTTTGTTGCTTAAATTTTTGCTGTCATATACAAAAACCATTGCCTCAACCAATGTCAAAAAGCTTTTTCCCTAATGTTTTCTTCTAGTAAAGTACATTTTTAGTTCTTACATTTAAATCCGCAATCTATTTCAAGTTAATTTTTGTGAGTAGTGTAAGATCAGGGTGTAATTTCATTCTTTTACATGTGAATATCTACTTTTCCCAAAACCATTTTTTAAAAGACTATCCTTTCTTCATTGGGTATTCTTGACTCCCTTGTCAAATATTAGTTGACCATAGGTGGGTTTATTTCTGGGATCTCTATTCTGTTTCATTGGTCTATGTGTCTGTTTTTATGCCAGTACCATATGACTACTATGGCTTTGTAACTAAGTTTGAAATGAGGAAGTGTGATGCCTCCAGCTTCATTCTTCTTTCTCAGGATTGCTTTGACTATTTGGGGTCTTTTGTGGTTCCATACAAACTGTGGGATTTTTTATCCCTGTGAAAAATGCCATTGCATTTTGATAATGATTTAATTATGTCTGCAAGATTACAGTAGTGTATATTTTAACATTTAACATTTGGGGGTAGTATAGACATTTTAACAATATTAATTCTTCCAAACCATGAACACAAGATATCTATTTATTTGTTTCTTTGTCAAGTATTTTCATCAGTATCTTATAATTTTCAGTGTGCAAGTTGTTCAGCTCCTTGGTTAAGTTTATTCATATTTATTACTTTTAATTCTATCACAAATGAGATTTTTTTCTTTATTTCTTTTTCAGATAGTTCACTGTTAGTGTATAGAAATCTAATTGATTTTTGTATATTGATTTTGTTGTATCCTGCAACTTTACTGAATTCATTTACTAATTCTAACAGTTTTTTGGTAAAGTCTTTAGGATTTTCTATATATAAGATAATATAATACACGAACAAAACAAATTGTACTTCTTTCTTTCTGATCCAGATAACTTTTATTTCCTTTTATTGCCTAATTGTTCTGGCTAGGACTTCCAATATTATGTTAAATAGGAATGGTAAGAATAAGCTCCCTGTCTTGTTCCTGATCTTAGTGGAAATCTTTCAAACTTCCATCACTGAGTATGATGTTAACTGTGGGTTTGTCATATATGGCTTTTATTTATGTTGAGATATGTTCCTTTTATACCCAATTTATTGAAAGTTTTAATTATGAAAGAATGCCTAATTTTGTCAGATGCTTTTTTCTGCATCTATTGAGATGATTATATGATCTGTATCTTTTATTCTGTTAATGTGGTATATCATATTTATTGATTTATGTATGTTGAAACATCCTTGTACCCCAGGGATGAAACCCACTTGATCATGGCTTATGATCCTTTTAACAGGCAATTAAGTTTGGTTTGCTAGTATTTTGTTGAGAATTTTGGCATCTTAGAACCTGGGTTTATGAGTGCCTGGAGCTTAGGTTTGCAAAGACTGATTGGGAACCTGGGACCACTGGAGCCAGCATGTGCCATGGTGAGAGAGGGGCCTGATATAAAACTTCTTAAAGATATGCTTTAGGTATTTGACTTTATTGGAATGTTTTCCAAGGCTAACAATTAATGTAGAGTTGATTTATTAGAGATCATGGTTATATTTTTTAACATTTTCTATTAATGCCTACTTTCAGAAGAAAGCAAGGGTAGCTCAATTAAAAGCTATCAGACACACAGATGCTCTGCTGGGGCCATTTAATGGCAAAATAACCTTAGCCTGAGAGTCTGGAACTATGCACTCTGTAAGAACAAACATTTAGAATACAACTGGAGAATGTCTTTCATGCATTAATTTCTTGTGACAACAAATGAACTTAATGTAAGCCATTCTGCACCTTTAACAAGTTCATCCTTAAAAATATAGGTGTAAGCAGAATTTTATCAGAAGAATGCATTAATCCGTCTTCCTTATTAGAGCCTAATTTCCTTTCAAAGCATCCTTTTGAAAAGTTTGGTCCATTTTTACTGTTTATAGACGTGAATCTCATACTGAGACCTTGGTCATAAGGCAGAATAGGTCCTTCCATATTTAAATCTCAGTCAGCATATTAGCTAAAGTAATTCTAGATGCTGCATAGGTAATCCCAAAAATTTCAATTCCTAAACACAAAAGAATTTATTCTAGTAAAATCTAATAGTCTATGTAGTGAGTAGTCTCCCATTAAGTAATATAGTGATCCAGAATCTTTCCATCCACCATTCCCTAAAACAAGAGTCAGCAAACTCTTCTGCAAAGAGGAGCTAGTCAATATTTTAGCCTTTGTGGGCCAAAACAGTTAGTCTTTATTGCAATCACTCAAGTCTGCTGTTGTAGTGTGAAAACAACCAAAGACAATACCTAAACAAATGAGCATCACTATGTTCCAGTAAAACTTAGTTTACAAAAATAGGTGTTGGATTGGATTTGACCCCCAGGCTATAGTTTTACAACCCCTGCCCTGGAACTTCAGTGTTTTGCTTCTAGCCAGCTGACAAAGAAAGAGAAAGCATAGGTGATTGTGCTAGAGGTTTTGGTGGACCAGGCCTGAAAGAGGCAGACAAAACTTCAGTTTGCATTGCATTGGCCAAACCTCAATCATAGAATCACACAAAACAAGACTATGATGCTTAACAGACTGGGCCACCCAGGTGCCCCTACAATGTCATTTCTTATATCTCTTGGAAAACAGTGAGAGTCTTGCTTCATAGTCTGTGTCTCCCTCTCTCTCTGTCCCTTCCCCGCTTGCGCCCTGTCTCTATCTCTCTGTCTCTCTGTCTCTCTCTCTCAAAATATAAGTAAACATTTTTTTTTTTAAATGACATTGCTAACACACAGAATTCTGCCAGGGTGTTCTTACTGCAAAATATTAACTTTACAGTTTTTCCTATCTATAGAACATATTTACCAGACTCCCAAACCACCCCTCAAAAGGTACCTCCAAAGCCACATGCAGTCATTGTAGCCAGTTCAGAAGGTAGGTTCTCACTTTGATGCACAAGCTCACTGTCAACTCTATCAGGTGGCTCCTTGTAGCCTGGCAGCTAGGACATTAAACAAAAAATAGTGATTTAAGAACTAAATATCAAGTTCTCTATCCACTCTTGTACAAACATTCAATTTACAATGGTGAAATAGGGACATAATAATTATAATAAAATCTCCCATTCAAAATAAGAAAGAATGTAAGACACATAGCTTACATATGTGTCATAGTTCCTGGTGAGTGGGAAAAAAAAATCCTGCTGGGCAGCCATAGTGAAGGCCCTCAACCCTGGAATTCAGGGAAGTTCCTTCCTTCTTCACTTCTGCTCTCTGGAAGGTACTCCTTTGTTCATTAGTTCATGGCCACAGACATTACAAATTCCTCTTTGTCTGTTAACCTCTAAGGCCATATCTGAAATGGATATCTGTATACCATGTTTTCACTCTTATGTGGATCCTGAGAAACTTAACAGAAGACCATGGGGGAGGGGAAGAAAAAAAGTTAGAGAGGGAGGGAGTCAAACCATAAGAGACTCTTAAAAACTGAGAATAAACTGAGGGTTGATGGGGGGTAGGAGGGAGGGGAAAGTGGGTGATGGGCATTGATGAGGGCCCCTGTTGGGATGAGCACTGGGTGTTGTATGGAAACCAATTTGACAATAAATTTCATTAAAAAAAAACTTCATTTAGAAAAAAAAATGAAATGGATATCTGTAGCTGTGCATCTTTTGCAGCCCACTTCCTGCCCAAGGTTAAGGTCTCAAACCAGTCCCAAACTTAGAACAGGTTCATGCTTTCTTTGGTAGTAGATACTCAAAAAAATATTATAGGCCAGAATCCACTTCCAGTCAGTTTTGAATGCCAAATAATCACATCCAAAATTCTTTCTCAGACATAATTCTCCCACCTGTCTGATTTCTTACCTTCTTCACCCAGGCCTTTCTTTCTTTTTCCCTTTCTCTGTTCTCTCTCTTTCTATCTCTATCTCTGTCTCTATCTTTATCTCTATCTCTATCTCTATCTCTATCTATCTCTATCTCTATCTCTATCACACACACACACACACACACACACACACACACACACACACACAATTTAAGATAATTACATTGAGGCTATCCAAAATATACAGTTTGGTGGGAAGGTAACACTACTACTCTGAGTTATTGTGTTTAACTGAGAAGTCTTTCTGGTCTTTTTAATTAGAGCCAAAGCATAAGAGACTCTTAAAAACTGAGAACAAATTGAGGGTTGATGGATGGTGGGGGGAGGGAGGGGAGGGGAGGTGATGGGCATTGAAGATGGCATCTTTTGGGATGAGCACTGGGTGTTGTATGGAAACCAATTTGACAATAAATTTCATATATTAAAAAAAAGATCCTGAATTAAAAAAAAATTAAAGCCCTTTTAATCCTAAATGTTATGAAAAGCAGTTGGTGTTTCCAGCCTGTAAGGCCCTTGACTCTCTGCTTGAGAACTAGCTGACACTTGCTTTATTTCTTATCATCTTTTCTCAAAACTGTCAATAATAGTTAATACAATCACAGACCCCTCATTTGTGATAGAGCTACAGGGTCTTTTTTTTTTTTAATTTTTTTTTTTAACGTTTATTTATTTTTGAGACAGAGAGAGACAGAGCATGAACGGAGGAGGGGCAGAGAGAGGGAGACACAGAATTGGAAGCAGGCTCCAGGCTCTGAGCCATCAGCCCAGAGCCCAACGCGGGGCTCGAACTCACAGACCGTGAGATCATGACCTGAGCCGAAGTCGGATGCTCAACCGACTGAGCCACCCAGGCGCCCCAGAGCTACAGGGTCTTAAGCAAATTTATACCTTCCAAGTCATCACAGATGATATTTTTACTAAAATATTTTGCCATGGTACAAAAGAGCTCCTCAGCCTTCCAAGTAACTACATCTCTTCTTTGCTTCCCACCAACTGACCCTCAAACCAATGATGGATATTTTAATTTGTTGTGTTAATCAGCATCATACTCTAGCATTAGCTGCAGGAAAAGATAATCTCAGTGGACCCATAAAAGTTTATTTCTCACTCACATGTGGTATAATCATGTGTTGAACAGGCAACCTTCCATGCAGAGATTCAAGGACTCAGACTCCTTCTATTTTGTATCTCCACTATCACTTGTGACCAGAAAGTCCTGAGCTTCTGGCCAGAGATAAGGGATAAAGAGATGGTTGTACTGGAATGCTTTGCAATCAGACTCAAAAGTGCTCACATTCTACCCACATTCCAGATGCTGGAACTCAGTCATTTATTATGTACCAAAAGCTAGATGAGATGAATTTTGGCACACACGTAGCAGTTCTTGCCTCAGGCAACTCTAATATTGCTCCTATCATATAATTAGTATATAGATCTTATTATCTTAGAAGATAGGCTAGGAGATCTGACATAATTGGAAACCAACAATTTTAAGTCTAGGATCTTGAAATCTTATAGTTAGCAGAAGAACTAATCTTATAGTTAGTAATCAGATAGTTCAGCTATCTCATATTACAGATTAATGATAAGCTAATTAATAATGAGCTGAGGCTCAGATGGGCATAAGGATCAGTGACTGGTATAGGACTAGAACACTGGTCTCCTCCTACTCAGTCCAGGGCTATCTGTAATATGCCTCCCTGCCTTAATTCTTCCTGAAGTTGTAAACTTGCTATAGGCTAATGGAAAAAAAAAAACAGGACTTTTAAAATTCTTTTTACGTATAACTTTTAGTAGATACAGGAAATAAAATGACATTCAATTAGAAGACAAATAAGATCCTTTGGTCAGAATTTCAGTGGGAATTAGGTTGGTTTACATGATCCTAATGGAGATAATTTTTACTCCAAAGATGAGATAAATTGGGTCTGAATACTGTTTCTCAGACTTTTTCAAACTGTTTGAACCTAGAGGATCATTCAGATGAAAGCAAAGAAAAAATATAGCTTTTGAAAAACTAAATAAAAATGAAACAAAAAAATGTTTGCAAAAACTTCAGGAAGCATCAACGGGTGATGAGTAGCAGAGACTAATTGTTGAAAGAAATAAGAACCAGTTGTACTCGTCCACTCTGAGCTCTTGTCCTTAGAACAGCTAATTATCCTGTCCAAATCTACACATAAATTCCTTCTCTGCCTCATTTCTAGGACTGTGATCAGGGCAGCGTGATATTATGTATACAAGTGATTTGCAAGTTGAAAATCAATATGCAAGAGAAAATTATCATCTTCAAATGATCAGTAATAATTCTTCTACTTTAGTCTTTAAATATCCACTAAAATCTATTGTAGTGTATATGCTCCTCAGAGAGCACATATGAACACAGATAATTTGATAGATTGTTACTCTGTTTCCATAATTATTGTTTGCTATAAGAATGTACCTAAACTAAATTTCCAATGTTTTCTTTACTTCAGCAATTACAAGAACAGCATGATCATCGGGGATTAGAAATACAAAACATACTTTTAGGAAGGTATTTACAAAATGCAAAATGTAGTCAGCTATTATAATTTTTAAAAAAGCTATTAAGGATAATTAAAGAGTAATAAATTGATATTGAAAATTTTCATTTAAGGATGAGGTCTTGGGGGCCACCTGAGTGGCTCAGTCAGTTAAGCTTCTGACTTCAGCTCAGGTCAGGAGTCTGCTTTGGATTCTGTGTGCCCCTCTCTCTCTGCCCCTCCTGCCCCAGCTCACACTGTGTCTCTTTCACTCTCAAAAGTAAATAAACATTAAAAAATTTAATTAAGGGCACCTGGTTGGCTCAGTCGGTTAAGCATCCTACTTCAGCTCAGGTCATGATCTCGGGGTTCGTGGGTTTGAGCCCCACATCAGGCTCTGTGCTGACAGCTCAGAGCCTGGAGCCTGCTTCAGATTCTGTGTCTTCCTTTCTCTGTGTCCCTCCCCTGCTTGTGCTCTGTCTGTCTGTCTGTCTCTCTCTCTCTCTCTCAAAAATAAATAAATATTAAATTTTTTTTAAATTTAATTAAAAAAAAAGAATGAGGTCTTGGTAAAGCAAATAACAAGACTGAGGAAAGACATATTTGACTATAAATGTTCAAAAGTAAAAAAGGAAGGTGGTAACCTAGCAAAATGGTCAAACACACTAATGGGTAGAATCAAGAAACTTAATAGTAGCAACTTATTTGATTAAGAAGTCTATGGGTTAGAGAATAATCCCTCTTGAGAATTACTCTACATGCCAGTGGATTGGGTTTCTTATCTTTGAAGGTTCTACAAGATACCAAAGACAGCATTATGAAGAACTAGCTTTCACTATCAGAGGAGCAGATTACCTGATTTTAAGTCTTTACTTTCTGTTGTAGATTTTACAATAAAGCATAATTTATAATGTAGAAAGATGTGTTCTGTCCAGAGCCTGACTTAGAAGAAGAGCTGATTCAGAAGAAAACTAATACTGACAAGTTCCCTGTCGTTATCTACAAAGCCAACCTCCATCTGCACCCCTATTCCTGTCTCTAATTCAAAAACCCATAGCATTTTCTGAATTTTTAGGTTTCCAACTTGGAAGAATGCAAGGACCTACTATCTGTCTGGATGTAGACCTAAGCCTCCACAGAAGCTTTGGCCCTGGTGATGGTGATGACCTATGGAGACACCTCTCCCAAACTGTGCCTCCTGGAGTCATGCTGTCTATTTTAAGTTCAGAGAAATAGTTAGAAGACAGCAACAATTCAAAATTATCTTCAAGGTCTATGAAAAAGGGCCTCAATGCAATGGAACACCAGCAGAAAGTCAAGATGAATGGATTTCTCTTAAGAAAAAAAAAATGCTGAAGGGCCAATTTGTATTACGAATACTTCTACCTACTTTTCCAGTCACAGCCAGGCCTCCACTTCTCAGCTTCTATGTGTGCCCATATAAAAGTGAGTCCTTTTGATAATATTGCTTGGACCTCTCAACATCATTTTTGGTATGACTAATTATAGTTGCCAAAGCTTCTGGAACATAACAAGAGTTCTTCATGCTTGTTGCACCCAAAAGTAAAGGAAAGACAGAGATGAAAACAAACATATTGAGATACAATACCCTTTTTCATCAGGGAATCAAACCAAATGAAATAGTTTAGCTCAAGTTTTGTTCAGGAGACATTCTGACATTTCAGCTTTCTTCCAATGCAATGATTTGGGGGAAAAAAATATGCAGGCTCAGTTCTGCTTCAAGCCAGTTCACTTATGGGGGAAAAAAACCCAAAACTGATACATTTATGATTTAATACAAAAGAAATATTTGGGTTGAGTTCAAGATTTAGCAAATTAGTATGGTTCATTTCAGTTTAATGTTTGATTCAAGTTACTATTTTCAACTATTTATTTTATCAGCTATGGCCCAAAAGAAAAAAATATATATGTATTAACTATTGTCAGAGGAAAAATAGCAGCATAACATTAATGGCTTTGAAAGGAGCCAAGAGTCTCATTAGGGTGCACATTAAGCATAGAAATTCTGTTGTCTGTCATAATGTTTAGAATACATAAACCTACTTTTTCCAAAAAAATTCATAGAATAACCCTCAGGCATCTTTTTTATTAAACATTTTCTCCATCTCTTCTCACAAAGCAATCAAAGAAAAAATTCTAACTAGTCTTTTCCAGATAATTCTAAATTAGAGAATTTTAACTATTTATTCCTTTTATGAACTAAGATTATGCATAAAAATGTTGTATTTAAATTTTTATACACAGTGATATATGTAGTAATTTTATATCTATGTATATATACATATACACGCACACATGCACACATATATAAAACATAGAAGAGAAGGAGGAGTTTTAGTTCACTGAGAGCAAAAGAAAGGCAAGTGAGCCAAGGAAAAGAGATTGATTTAAAGGTTGGGGTATCTAAGACCCTTGCCTGGATCAAAACCCACTGCTCAGAATGTTATTCTATAAGTACATTTGGTAAGATGATTTATTTAACTATAAATATGTGATTTGTTTGCATAGTATTTTCCTTATTCCATTCAAGAAGTCCTCTCTTTTCACAACTTTGAGCTCAATAGATTTTCTCCTGGAATGGGAATTAAGGGAGTAGATAGAATTGGAGAGGGAAAAAACGGAAAATATCGTTAAAGAGCCACAGAATAGCCCCTGCTCCAAGCAATACCAGCAATGTGGCATAGGGGAATGTCACCATGGTACAACCCAGCCCACATCCACAGTCCCACCCCAGGCCCTCTTTAGTAAGAAAATGGAAGAACCCAAAGCTTTAAGATAGTACAAATCTGTATTAGTTTTCTGTTGCTGCTATAACAAATTACCACAAACTTGGTGGCTAAAACACAAAATCACTATCTTATAATTTTGGAGGTCAGAAGTTACATATGGATTTCACTTGGCTGAAATCAAAGTGTCAACAGGGAAAGGCTGCATTCTTTTTGGAGGTTCTAAGAGAAAATCCATTTCCTTGCCTTTTCTAACTTGCAAAGGCCACCTTCTTTCTTAGGCTCATGGCCCCTCCTTCTGTCTTCAAAGTTAGCATCTTTGCATAGCAAAGCATATGCTTTGCTTTGCATAGCATCTTTGATCCTCTCTGACTTCTGTTTCCTTTGTCAACATCTTATCCTCTAACTCTGATCCTCTTGCCTCCCTCTTGTAAGGACACTTGTGATTACACTGGGCCCATCTGGATAATCCAGGCTTGTATATGAATGCATCAGAGTTGTCATGGTGAACTAGAGATTCAGGGCCCTTTGCCCATGCCCATACACTTGCGAGTCTTGGAATTCTGGTACAACACTCAAAGGGGAAGGAAGCTACATTAATAACAAAAATGTGAGTACAGTCAGAATTTTGTTGAGATAAAGAAAAATTACAAATGTGACAGTTCTTGCTTATAATTGTTGTGCCTACAATATATAGTTTTCATTTTCTTCCCTAATTGCATTACCTCTTAGTCCTCACCATTGCAACTCATTTACTACAATCAAACTGACAATTACCAAGTATCTACTAAGCACCTATTATGCATAAAGCATTATAACAAGGAACTGTAAATAATACAAAAGAATTAGAAAATATCTTTCTCAGGAATTAATATATATGAAAATTACAAGTGAGATTACTTATGAGGAAAAAGAAGATAACACTATGTAGCTTGCTAAAGTATAGTCTGCAAATAATAAGTGTTCCTGGACACTCAGATCCTTCCTATCCTCACTGACATGGTATTTTACCTGGCAGACTTCACTTTATTTCCTACAAGGTATTCTGTGAAAGGGAGCTTCTCTGGTCAAAAAAGTTTATGTTCCTGGAAGATACTGACCCATCACAATTAATTATTGTAGCAATAGCCCAGAGAAGTTCTACACTAAAGAAGTCACCTTTGGGGTGCCTGAGTAGCTCAGTCAGTTAAGCATCTGACTTCAGCTCAGGTCATGATCTTGCGGTCTGTGAGTTTGAGCCCTGCTTTGGGCTCTGTGCTGACAGCTCAGAGCCTGGAGCCTGCTTCACATTCTGTGTCTCCCTCTCTCTCTGCCCCTCCCCCCACTCACTTGCTCTCTCTCTCTCTCTCTCTCTCTCTTTCTCAAAATAATAAATAAACATTAAAAAAAATTTAAAAAAAAGAAATCATTTTAACTATTTCCAAACATATTTATGCCTGCAAACTTTTTCTCTTAATACTTCCCTATTTGAAAATACTGACTTAGTGAAATCATGGTCCTTCCAAAACCATTTATAAAAATATCTCTATTAAAAAATCCAAGCTTCAGCACGGCCTACTGGGTATTTAATGTTTGCTGAGTAATGTGAATATCTAGTAAGACAAATCTCATCTCTTTCAGATCTTTTATTTCCTGTACTTAATCAGTTTCATACCAAAATAAGACCAATTCCCTTAAGCTCTATGCTTTACAACCTTTAGGATTAAAAATTATCCAACTTTTTGTAACTTAATATATTATATCCATTGGTCCTCCTTATGCATAGATATATTTGGAGATAGCATTTTATAGAAAACTAAAATGTTGCAGTGTCCCCTCAGCTCTGCCACTAACTACCTGTGTGACCTCATGCAAAGCTCATGACCTCCTGGCACTCAATTTACTCACTGGTAAAATAAGAGGACTGAACTAGACGGTCTCCAAGGTACCCTACAGCTCTATTATTTATGCATATTTTTATCTATATGCTCATTCTCTCAAAGAATTTCAATATATGGGGCAAGAATTATTTCTCTTTAGGAAACAATACTATCTTCCAACCCCAATACCCCCCACCCCCAGTAAGTTGTGTTCAGCGATAATACTCTTTATTATAGATTCTACCAGCTTTCCTGGTGTGGTTGCAAAGGAAGGATCTCTTCTTTCGTGCAGTTTGTAATCTTATCAAGTATATGGAATGAATTATGCCCCTCTCTTTATAATTGGTACATTGGAGCCCTAACCCCCAATGTGACTGTATTTGCAGATAGGGCCTTCAAGGAGGTAATTAAGGTTAAATGAGACTGTTGGAGTGGAGCCCTAATCCAACACAATTGGTGTTTATATAAGAAGAAAAAGAGACACTGGAAGGTATATACACATAAAAAAAAGGCCATGTGAGGACAGAGTAACAAGGCAATCATCTGTAAGCCAAGGAGAGAGGCCTCAGGAGAAACCAACCTGGTGGCACCTGATTCCTGAATTTCCAGCCTCCAGAACTTTGAGAAAACAAATGTCTGTTGTTTGAGCTACCCAGTCTGTGGTATTCTGTTATAGCAGCCTGAGAAGACTAATACACTGAATAAATGTAATCTATATTCAAACAAAAATCAAAAAGCAAATAATATATAACTCTATGTAATCAAATAAGATGTGTGTACTTTGTTTGCAGATGTCTTCTGTTCGCTAGCTAGAATAATTAGTATGGAAATAATGGTTCATCCTACTCTCACTCATCTATGTAAGGTCATCAAATTGACCATTTCAATGCTATGCACTAAAAACTGACAAGAGGCTTGTTTCCTGGGCATAGTACACAAGGAAAACAAAGCAGGAAGTGGCACAATCTTCTCTCCCAAGCCGTTTCAACAACCCTAGTCCTGAGGTAGCCTGCCTAAGGCGCCCAGTGTTTTCCCTTGGTATGGATGTAGCTAGCAATGGTTATGATTTTAGTAATACTTCTTTAACTTGAGAACTGTGAGTGCTTTTCTTAAGTGGTTTATTTTTAAAAAGTCAAAAGAGTCAATATGGGTCTTATAGCATCAGCTGAGCAAGTATGTTATGACCCTTAGCCACCCACTCCCTGTAATGATTTCCTCCCCCACCCACTCTCTTCCTCTCTCCACTCATCCCTCTCTTCCTCCTGACCTTACAGCAGGACCCCCACTGTTGCAAAATCCCAAGGATGGGCTGCCTAAAGCAACAGCTTAGCCAGCATTGACCTATTTCCTCCCAAGACCTACTCAGAACAGTGGCTACATACTTGTTATAGGTTTGGCTATAGTCTCTTGCTCAGGGACACAAAATTTAAATAACATGAACAATTAAACCACCATGATTCCTGTATTTCTCGCTGTCTCTGTGAATGTTCTTCCCATTTCTAAGCATGCTTATACTTGCTTGCTTTCATATCCTTTACACCTAAGATTGGTAACCACACCATTATTTAGGAAACTCCACAGATAGTTCTGGGCATACATGCTCTAAAGCACCTAGAACAATGTATCACACAGCGTTGGTGTTCAAAAATATGTGTGAATCAAATTTTTGAAAACAGGGAGAACTTTATTTAAAAACATTTCACCTTTTTCTCATATCTATATATAAAGCATATTAACGGATTTCATTTAAAAAGCTAATTTTGATTTAAGACTTACTATTTGCAGGCACTCTTCTATGTACTTTATATGTTTTAACATATTGAAATCACACCATAACATTACAACATAACATGACATAACATTACTATTAGATCCCCTTTTCAGAGACAGGGAAACTGCACACAGGAGATTGAGTAACTTGCCCAAGATCACACAGCTCAGTGACAAGACTGGGATTTGAGCCTTGACAGTCAAACTCTAGAACTTACACTTTTTTTTAGCTTATTTATTTATTTTTAAGAGAGAGAGCACAGAAGGGCAGAGAGAGAGAGAGAATCCCAAGCAGGCTCTGAAGTGTCAGCACAGAGCCTGATGTGAGGCTCAAACTCATGAATCACCAGATCATAACCCTAGCTGAAATCAGACTCTTCACCAACTGAGCCACCTAGACGCCCCTAGATGCTTTACACTGTACTATATCTCTTTGGTTTAGTCACATAACACACAGGTAGGTATGAATCTGAAAATGAAATGGAAACAAAATCTAAATACACTGAAGTTTATACATATTATTCCAAAGGCAAGAACCTTTGGTCCTTGCTTGTAGACTACTGACATTCAGCATCTTGACTTAACACGCATACTTCTCTGATAGCAACAGCAAAAGGAAGGAGGAAATGGGGAGTTTGCTGGAGACAGATCTCCCAAAGGCAAAAAGTGTGAAAGTGTTCAGTACATATTAACAAGTGTTCAGTACATAATAACAAGGGAGACAAAAAAAAAGATGGGAGGGACATGCACAAGCATCTAGAACTTTAAAAGCAGAATATCAGTGAGCAGCTTCATGTAACCATGGACAATCCTGTACATCCCATTATCTCCTAAGGGCTTCATTGAAGAGCAGCTTCTTATCAAGTGGGACTGAGTCACTGAGAATGTCTCATATCCATTAACAGTCTGTGTTTTGGCAGGCAGGGAAAAACCAATCCAACAAAATAGTTAGGAAGCAAGTTTATGTACTTAAAAGAAAATTTTAGTTTCTAGAAATTTACTTCCTGAACATGATGGAAATGAGAATATTATTAGATTTACAGAAAGAAATCACACTTTACTTAAAAAGTGCATAGGCAGGGGTGCCTGGGTGGCTCAGTCGGTTAAGCGTCAGACTGGCTCAGGTCATGATCTCACAGCTTGTGGGTTTAAGCCACGTGCCAGGCTCTGTGATGACAGCTCAGAGCCTGCAGCCTGCTTCAGATTCTGTGCCTCCTTCTCTCTCTGCCCCTCCCCTGCTCATGCTCTGTCTCTCTCTCTCTCAAAAATAAATAAACATTAAAAAAAATTTTAATGCATAGGCATATGAAAAATGCCCATTGTGATTTATAGTTAAGAAATATATTTTTAGTCTTGAGCCCACACATGGCACAGAGTAGCTAAACCCTTGGAATTTCCAAGTGTGGATAGCAATAAAGGTGTTTTTGTTTGTGTTAATGAGGCGACTTCCAGAAAGCACCTTAGGATGGGATCTGGTCACCAGAGAAAGCAACTGTCTGACTACAGGTTTGCAACTGTCAGTTCTCTCCTCTGGGGAGTGGAGAGGGGCTGAAAATTGAGCTCAATCATTGATGGCCAATGATTTAATCAGTCATGCCTCTGTAAAAACTCAAAAGAAGGAGCTCTGGAGATCTTCCAGGTTGGTGACCATGTGGAGATTCGAGGAGAGTTGTGTGCTCAGAGAGGACATGGAGTATAGTAATCCAGTGAGTAAATTGGTTTTCTGAGTTCTGTGAGCCAATCTAGCAAACTAATGGAACCCTAGGAAGCAGTCCTGGGAACCTCATATTTACAGCCAGTTTGTCAGGAGCAGAGATAACAACTTGGGCTCGTGATTGGCATCTGAAGTAGGAGGCAGTCTTGTGGGACTGAGCCCTCAGGCTGTGGAGGTAGATGCCAGAACTAAGCTGATTTGTAAGACACCCAGCTAAAGCCAAGAATTGCCTGGTGGTATGGGGTATAGCACTCAACACACAACGTTGGGAACAGGTGCAGAACCTGTAGCAAGTCATTGTATATCCTCTTTCTCCATTTAAGATGTTAGTGTGAGTCATTTCTTTTTATATTAATGTTGCCTTTCTGTTTGTTTTAATTAAATCCTAATTACATTGAAATCACCATACTGGGTAAATAATTTATTTCTATCATTTTATAGGGAAAGGTCCAAAAAGCTTACCACTGTACTTCCAAATAGTTTTAAAGGATTTCTCTTCTGGAGCTTTCCAATCCCAGCCGTGGAAAATTAATTTCAAAGTAACCAAGTCCAGCAGCTTTTTGTGAACACTAAAATGTTATCACTTCCCTGGGTAGCCTCACAGCAGTGCTGCACCTTCAACATAATGGACACTGGTTTAAAGCAAGGACTTAGTAAAGGAGAAGGCAGCCATTGTGCTTGGTAAAGGCCTGCCTCCTGCCAAACAGATCTTTAGTTGGATACTCAGTGTAAATAGGTATGATGTCAGATGTGCTCTGATCCTAATCAAGAAACCAGAGATTTATCAGCTCCAGGACTGACTGTGGGTTTATGGGAAAGGAATGTGATTTTTTTTAAATGCCTCCATTTGAGATTCCAGATTCAAAGAGCCCTCTGAAACTGAATACATCTAAACATCATCTGAGATTATCAGTGAAATTCTTGCCCCAGAGGGCTGAAGGAGTTTTAAGCACCACTTGGGGTGATGTGGAACAGGTAAGATATTTTTCTCTGCACAGGCAAAAGAGGTGAGGCTGCAGATGCTGTAAATTCTGTTGATTCATTCTTTTTCCTCCTGTTGCTTAGTACATACAGGGATTCCATCTGGGGTAATGAAAAAGGTCTGGAACTATACAGAGTGGTGATGGCTGCACAACATTGTAAATGTACCTACTGCTACTGAATTGTACACTTTAACATGGTTAAAATGAGGGAAGCCTGGGTGGCTGTGTCGGTTGAGTGTCTGACTTCAGCTCAGGTCATGATCTCACAGTTCACCAGTTTGAGCCCAGCATCAGGTTCTGTGCTGATAGCTCAGAGCCTGGAGCTTGCTTCAAATTCTATGTCTTCCTGCTCTCTCTACCCCTCCCCAGCTCATGCTCGGTCTCTCTCTCAAAAATAAATAAACATTAAAAAATAAAAAATAAAAAAAACAGAATCAGACCTATAAAAAGAAAAAACTAATGGCTGCCAGAGGGGAAGGGAGTGGGGGGTTGGGTAAAATGGGTGAAGGGGAGTAGAGATGCAGGCTTCTACTTATGGAATGAATAAGTCATGGGAATAAAAGGTACAGCAAAGGCGATATAGTCAATGGTGTTATAATAGAATTTCATGGTGACAATACTACACTTGTAGTGAGCACAGAATAATCTATAGTTGTTGAATCACTGTGGTACACCTGAAACTAATGTAACATTGTGTGTCAACTATACTCAAAAAAAAAAAATAATCTCATCCAGAAACATCCTCACAGACATATCCAGAATATTTTTTGGCAAAATGTGTGTGTACCCCAAGGCCAAGTCAGGTTGGTACATAAAATCAACCATCACACTACTCTACTATCTGCCTAAGGCTACTTAAGTCTCAGATGAGGTTTCTAGTCTGAAAGCCTGCCTATTCTCTAGGGAACTGATACTAGAAAGACCTTCACCCAATGTTACCACTCTGCAAAATTTATTAGAGCAAGACATTATCCCACTAGGGATCTACTAAATAGCTTACCCTCAATCAGGGGCCCTTCTTTGAAACATTTTACTTCCATTTACTCAGACTCACATCTCTTTTCTTCACCTTGAAGCCCCTGTTCATTGTTTTTTGACCCCTAACTCCTGGCCCTGTGCCCCTTGACTCGGGGACAAGTCCTCTAGCAAGGATCCAATAATTCAATTATGTTCCCATACCAAATATTTGTATTTAAGCGTTGGCTTCATTATCTTACCCCAAAGGGACCCAAGACTTTTCAATTCAAATTACAGCCATCCCTGTGCCCCATGGCCATGGACTTCTCTGAGGCCCCCCTGTGCCTGAACTGATAAAATTTGTTTGGGTTTGAGAATGATTCTATTATAAATCCATGTCTACAAGCGCGTCTACAATGGAAACACATAAACTAAGAGTAAGACTAGAAGCAAATAAACATAACAAACATTTTCCAAGAAATGAATTGATGAGCAAGACCACCAGTGAAGCTGGGCAAATGAATCTGGAAAAATAAATTATTTATTAACCACTGCTTCCAGATTTGGTGCCTATTGTTGTGGCCTACCCAGTGTAACCCAGAAGTACTCCTTATCCTCATTTTGAAGCAGGCTGACTTTAGACACTTTGTCAAGGAGAACTGTTAAGGGTGGGAATGAGAAGGAGTGAGGAAGAGAATGGTGGAGAAGTGTGAATAATGTAGTGAAGAATGGCTGCTGAGAAGTGAGAGATCTGATTTGATTCAATTCTGTGTGAATTTAAGTCAGCTACTCAACTTCTCTGTCCCTCTATTCATTCTATAAAAATAGGAATAATCACACTGCAAAGAACTTACCTGAGAATTAAATAATATACATATGCCTTCCAACATGCCAGCAAGAGAGGGTGTCCTATCCCTGTTGCTATTCCTTCCTTTACTAACCGTTCTCCACCCCATATACATGAAAACTCCTAGTTCCCAGCAGAATGCCTTTAAAATAGTAGCCACTTAATAAATATTGCTTTCCTTTTCCTTTTCTTTTTCTTTCTTTTTTTTTTGCAACCATTATTGATAAGGAAGATTAAAACTATGAACCTATTCTCATTTCTTTCACAGGAGCAAACTCCTCAGGATTCATTTCACCGGGTTGTTGACCCTCACAAGTACCTGTGCTCTTCAACCTTGTTCCTCATTCTCACCTCCACCCCCTCCCTCCTAGCACACCTCTAGCTCAGGGCTTGTGATCTGACAGGCAGAGTTAGCATTCCCAGTGAGATCAAAGAAGACTGAACCTGAACGTCTCAGCCATCAAAGAGGTCTGCCAGTGACAGCTAAATACAGAAGAGAGAACTTTTAATATAAGATCCTTGAAAAGATAGTGTCTTCTCTTCACTTCTGCAGTAGATCCAACTTTTATTTTTAAAATGAATGAAATGTCTGGAAACTAGACATACTGAGCCAAACATTTTGTGCACTACAAACTTCTAGCTATGGAGACTATAATGTAGCAAGATTATGTATCATGAAGGCTACTTTCAACCACAAGTCCTAAAAACTCAATTCAAAGTTGCTTATACTAAAAGGAAAATTTACTGGCTACCAGTTCTAAAAGTCTAGACACAAAGTAATCTTCAGGATTTGCTTTATCCAGGGTCCTCTTCCCTTTTTCCTTGCTATTTTCTGAGATTTGTCCTCCTCCTAATCAACTTTACCCTCACACCTCTAGTTCTCATATTCATGAACAACAGCTTTGGAGAAAAAGAGGCTACTTCTTAAAACTTTCCCAGAAGAGCCAGAAAAACGATACCAGAAAATCTCTCCATTTATTCCATTGGTCTGAACTGGTCACACAACAATCCCTGAACCAGTCACAGGCAAAGGACATGAGGTGACTCAGACTAATCAAGCCAAGAACTTAAGCTAGAGGTTGCATCATTACCTGAAGCAGAAGGATAAGTACTTGAACAACAAAGAATGGGGTTCTGTAATGATAGAGGAGAGGAGAATGGACCCTTGTAGGCATCCAACAGAAAACATGTCTGCCTTCATTTTACACAAACACACCTAATTCCATGTGGATGAGAGTATTATTAAGAACTGGATTTGTACTGGAGCACCTGGGTGTCTCAGTCAGTTAAGTGTTCGACTCAGTTTCAGCTCAGGTCACGATCTCACGGTTCATGAGTTCAAGCCCCACATCACAGATGCTGGCAGTGTGAAGCCTGCTTGGGATTCTTTCTCTCTCCTTCTCTCCCTTCCCCTTCCCTATTCAGACTCCCTCTCTTTCAAAATGTATAAATAAACATTTTTTAAAAAGAACTGGATTTGTATTAACACCAGGCTTAACAATAGAGAAAGGAAGTTGATGAATTCTTTTAGCAAATATACCAAACATCCAAATGGCTGACATCCTATAATAACAGGTTAAGATACATACACTTCCTCACTGTTCCATTATTTAAAATATGCCTGGAGTTCCTCCTTTGGAACTTCATCTTTTGTTCTCTAAGCTTTCTCCCTAGGTGAGCACATCAATTACCACAGGCTTAAATGTCATTGTCATACTCCCAACTTGCAAATTTCTATCTCAAATCCAAAATTGGCAATTGTCAGTTCTAGTACTAACCGTTTATAATTTTCCAGAAAAATAACACTCTGGAGGGAGGAATTATTTATTCACAGTTAGGTGGTCAGTTATCAGTAAAACAGTGACTAGAACCCAAGTTTTATAACCTGGCTCCAAATCTAAAAACCTCTTTTGTTTTCATCAATTGATGATTCCATACTCCATTCCAATTACCACCCTTTTATTCTATGGGATTGTCTAGCTCTTTCAAGGCAAACTTTGCTATCCTTAATTTACTTTTAATTATATAACCTATAGGAACATTTCTAAAATTTTGGGAAAACTTGCAACTTTTCCCAAAGGAAAGGAACGCCAGTAAGAGCATTGTGATCCCTCTAAGTCTTAAGCACCCCTCCGAGGATGTTCAATCTATTCCACCACCTTAATCCATAGGCACAAACCCTACAGATATTTTAGACATTAGAGACCAGTTCTGCCGTTCTGAATGTATGCTACTAGAAATGTCTAGTGACATATTACAGTTGGCTCACATCAGTGGAATGATGACTCAGTGATTTAATGCATTGCCATTAAGTTTAACAGGATCAATTTTTGCTCGCTCTAGAGAAAAGAACAGCTAACATTTACTTAAATAGACTCTTAGATAAAATTGTCAGAGATTGGACTTAACAACCTGCGCTTGTTGCAGGCTCACAAATCCAAACCTGTAACTTATCAGTATAGAGCCGACCTCATCTGTTAAGAGGAGCCTCATAGCTGGAGAGTCAGTACTGAAGACTAAGTGGTGAAGAGGAGAGCCTTTTTATCTCTCAGATATGTGGACTACTGGATTGACTCTGTAGGGCAGAGATGCTAGGCCAACCTTGTCCAATGGGAATATAGTGCTGAGTCACACATTCAAGTCACATACTTAATATTAAATTTTCTAGCGGCTCCATTGATCTCAGCGTTGTAAATTCAAGCCCCACATTGGGTGTAGAGATTATTTTTTAAAAAGAAATGAACTTAATTCTAACAATATATTTAATTTAACCTAATATATCCAAAATATTATCATTTTAGTGTATTATCCATATAAAAATTATTAATGAGCCGTATTACATCCTTTTTTGTACTAAGTTTTTAAAATCTGGTGTGTATTTTAAAATTATATCACATCTTGGGATGCCTGGGTGGCTCAGTCAGTTAAGCATCCTACTTCGGTTTAGGTCATGATCTCAACAGTTCGTGGGTTCAAGCCCCACATCAGGCTCTGTGCTGATGGCTTGGAGCCTGGAGTCTGCTTCAGATTCTGTGTCTCCTCCCTCTCTCTCTCTCTCTGTCCCTCTCCCTGCTCACATTCTGTCTCTCTCGCTCTCAAAAATGAATAAACATTAAGAAATTAAAAAAAAAATTATATCACATCTCAGTTTGGACCAGCTACATCTGTAGGTCTCAAGAGCCACATGTAGCTAGCTGGTGTCTACCATATTGGAAGCCCAGTACTGGATAAATGCTTCTCCAAATCCCAGAGATTCCTAAAACAAAGTGCCCACCTCTCTCTCTGTGGAAGGAAAATCATACACTCTCCATTGGACAGACTGTGCTCTGTGCCCTGAAAAGCTTTCTTCCCCTCTAATTAAAGGGATCTCAGAGAAGTGCTGTTTCTTGGGCTTCTGCTTTTTTGCTCCTGAACTTCTCAGTTATTCCCCTTTGTGAGCATGGGTTGTATACTCCACTTGTGTGAGACTTTCTTACTTCCCTGAGCTCACAGGTGAAGCTCAGAGGATCCTGTCACAGTGGCAAGACTGTCTGCCTCACCCTACCTTGTTTCAGACTCTATGCCAAGGTTAAAATGGCAAGGCCTGCAACTATCAACAAGCAGAGATATAGCTTTGGGTTATTCATTCTTTAAGTGCACAAATCACAAGATTTGCTTCTCCAACTAGTCCTGCCTTGTTGTTTCTCTTCTGACCAACTGTCTGGCTTACTACTAAGAACTAACATTTATTGTGTGTTCCACGTGGGAGATTTACTTTGCTAAGTCTTCACAATTAGACTTTGTGGGTGTTATTACTAACTTTATTTGGTAGATAAGATAACCTTATTGGACTTCTTAGGTGCACTGAGTGACTTGCCCAAGGTCACACAGTCCATGGCAGAGTTGAGATTCAGTCCCAGCTCAGAAGCCTACCCTCACAAGCACATTCTATACTGACCTGTCCTTTAGCTTCTGGATTTGCCTCTGGGTGTTGTGATCCACATCCTGTCCTGACTTCTTTGTCTAGCAACATCCCACAAGATTAGCTCTAAATCTTGCCTGTTCTAGCTCTCTTCCTGGCAATTTATAAAAACCTTTAGGAGAACTAGCACTAGCCTCTGTCTCTAATTTAATCAGCCTCTGCTGGGCTCGGAGTTCTCACTGGCTTTCCATATCACACTAAAGTCCCTTGACTCTCCACCTACATGCCAGAAAATAGAAAAAAAAGTGCACCAAGCCGCATTCATTTAACGGTTATTTAGCAAGACCTACTGCATGCTGGGCAAGAAGCTGTAAGCTGGGGCTATAGCAGGAGACAAGAAAGAAATGCTCCCTGCTTTCAGGGAGTTTATATTTTAGTGAGAGGAGAAAGGTAAATAAACCCCAAAACTGAACCAAATTATCTATACATGCCTAAAATCTTAACATCTTCATGTCAGTATTAATCTGTTTGTAAATCCTGGGAAATTGATGGGATTAACAGACTGAAACTATTTTCTGTTATTCTTAAACAAAGAAGGTTAAAATAGGCTGCATATCTTCCCCCAAAGGAAGCCCCAGCCTATACTTTTTTAGTTTAGAAGTTTTGCTTTTTTAAAATGTTTATTTATTTGAGGAAGAGGGGGGGCAGAGAGAGAGGGAAAGAATCCCAAGCAGGTTCCACGATGTCAGCACAGAGCCCAACGTGGGGCTCAATCCCACAACCATGAGATTATAACCTGAGCTGAAATCAAGAGTCAGAGGCTTTACTGACTGAGCCACCAAGGAGATCCAAAAGTCTTGTTTTGTTGTTGTTATTGTTGTTGTTCTTTTGATATATATGTCTAATTATAAGGAAACTTTTATCTCAGTAACCCCAACAAAGCAAAGGAAAGTGGAAATTGGATGTTCCCACAGACCTATAACTTCTGTCTTGGGATAAAAAATGAAAAGGTGTGTCATAGGTAGGATGCCTCTGGGACAGAAGGATCTGAGTATTGGTCATGATTTTGGGGAAATGAAGCTTCAATATTGGAGGACAGATCTGAGTGACATATCCCAGCATCCCCTATAGCTCAGAACATCCACCTTCTTCCCTTGAACATTGCTGAGTTTCCCCACAGAGCCTTGAATATGAGTTATGTCCTGGTGTCCACATTTGTCACTATGCAAACCACCCTAGGAATATGCTAATCTACACAGTTTGTCTAGAATATCAAAGAATCCAAACTTGTCGGCAAATGGTGATTGAAATTCTTTAATGGCTTTCTGTCTCTAATACCACACAATGTCTACCTCAATTACAGTCTACTCCAGGAGAGATAGAGGTATACTAATTTGGGGTATATGTAAATAAATGTAGAAGTAATATGATAGAGTGAAATGAATAAAGGGTGGTCAGGGTAGGCCCCTCTAAGAAGGCAGAACTTAAGATGAAAACTGAATGATAAGAGTCAGCCATGAAAATATCCTGGGAACAGGGTTCTCCTTAGCAATAAACAGCAAGTGCAAAGGCCCTGTAGCAGAAATATTTCATATTCTCCAAATGTTTTAATATTTCTCCTAGAAAAAAGGCAGGTATGGGTGAAGGTTCATGAGTTGGGGGAAAACAGTATGAAATGAGGTTAGAGATGCAAATGAAGAACATATTATCTATCCAACAATGATTCATTGAGTACCTATTATGTGCTAGGTACTGTTCTAAATTCTGGGATACATAACAAACAAGTAGAACCTTGTAGACTTTGGCAGAGAATTTGGATTTTATTCTAAGGTGACTGAAGGTCATTGAAAGATTTTAAGTGAGTGAGTGACATGGTCCAAATTACTTTCCAAGGAGATGATTTTCAAGTCTGAAGAACAGACTTGAAGAAGGGTGTCCAGCTAGGAAGAAATGCAGTAATCCATCAAAAAACTGTATCAGTTTTGGCTAAGGTTGTATAGTAAAGATGGAGACAAATAGATGGGTTTGAGATATATTCTAAAAGCAGAGCTGACAGGAATTCCTGATGAAAGAGACATAGAGGATGAGAGAGAGAAGACTCAAGGCTAACATCTACATTTTTGGTTAGAGCAGCCCGATGGATAGACAATGACGTTATTTACTTAGAAAAAGATAGAAGAAGATTTGCAGATAAAAATCAAGAGTTCTTGATATTAACTTTGGCATCTTTATTACATGCCAAATAAATGGAAATGTCAGATCAGCAGTTTCATATGTGAATTTAGATTTTAGTGGAGACAGTTAAAGATATAAATTTTTATGTCGTTGGCATATAGGCGGCATTTAACCAAAGTCTTGATGGGATCATTGTATTAGTGAATTCAGACTGCCATAACAAAATACCATAGGCTAAATGGCTTAAATAATAGGAATGTATTTTCTCACAGTTTTGAAGGCTGGATTTCCTAGATCAGAGTACTGGCAGTCAGATTCTGGTGAGGCCTCCCTTCCTGGCTTGCAGACAGCTGCTTTCTCACTGTCCTCATATGGTAGACTAAGAGAGAGAATGAGAGGGAAAAATCTCTTCATCTTCGTGAGGCCACATTCCTATCAGATTAGGCTCCATCCTTATAACCTCATTGAATCTTTTTGTTGTTGTTGTTGTTGTTGTTGATAGCAGCTTTATTCACAATAGCCAAAAGGTGGAAACAACTCAAATGTTCACCCAGTGAATGGATAAACAAAATTGGAATATCTACACAAAGGAATACTCTACAGCAATAAAAATGAAGTACCCGTATTGCAGCAACATGAATGAATCTCAAATGCATTATGCTCAGTAAAAGAAGACAGACACAACGACCATATATGTGATTCCACTTATATAAAATGTCAAAAAACACAGATCTACAGAAGCAGAGAGCATATTTATTAACAGTTGCCTAGGGTTGGTGGCAGGAATGGGAAATAACTGTAAATGAGCATAAGGGACCTTACTGGAATGAGGAAAATGTTCCAAAACTGAATTATGGGGGTGGTCGCACAACTTTGTAAATTTAATAAAAATCATTCAATTGTACATGAAGTTGTTTATCTGAAATAAATGTCTTCAGAATGTAGCAATGGGAAGTAAAGGACTTTGATGTCTGAGAGAAGGGAACAAATGAGATACCCCACAATTCCGCCCTTCGTCTAGAGGATTTTCTGGCCTATAGGTGCAGAAAGGAGGAAACCAAACAGAGTATTACCTACCGAAGTCCCTATTCCAGATACAGCCACGTTTGTGACCACTTCAACATATGAACTTTAGGAGGGACACAGTTCAGTCCATAGCAGTCACCTAAGAAAAGAATATGAGTAGAATAGAGACAAGGGCCCAAAATGAGCCCTTATAGGACATTCCAACATCGTAAAAGGAAGCCAGAAACAGAGATTGAGAAGGAACAGCTGATGAGATAGGAGGCAAGAAGGAGAGTGTCATGAGACAGAAACCAAGAGAACAAAAAAATGTTTGGGGAAAAGAAAGAAGTGCTGTGTGGCATGCTTCTAAAAAATTTGCTCCAGGATAAGAAGAACAACAACAAATGAACACTGAATGTGGCAAGATAAAGGTCATGTTGGCAAGATCCCCTTCAACAGGCAGAGGGATGGAAATCAGAGTATAGCAGGCAGAAGAGAGAACAGGAGGTTAGGGCAGGCAGAAGACAGAATAGGAGGTTAGGACATGGAAACCGTGACTACTGACAAGTCTTCCCAGTGGGTTTGCTGTGAAGCAGAACAGAGAAATGGGCCAGTAGCTGTAAGAGGTCATGGAGCTGGAAGGGAAAAAGCAAATGGCTTCTGACCCAGGACCAAAAGGCACAGTCCCAACATCGTAGTTTTGCTCTGTCTTTTGCTCTGCTTCGTTGGTAGACCTTCCTGAACAGCACTCTTCTCATCTGTGTGGTGCCACAACCCTCTTCATTTTCCCTACTTTCCTAGTAGCACATCATAGTCATCAAAAGCCCAGACCCTAGATCCAGAATGTGAGTACTACTATTTGTGTAACTATGGACAAGTACTTACTCTCGATAAACCCCGATATACCTCACTACCCTTTGCTAATCCAATATACATACCTCCATCATCAGGAAACCCTTAAAAAGAGGGAAAGTAAGCACAATTGTATCTACACACAAAAAAGTTACCCTCTCTGTGGCCTCTGATGCTCCATTTATTTAAAATGAGGTTGCTAATTATAGTAGTGCCTTCCGCACAGAGTTATTATAGAGATTAAATTAGCTAACAGAACCAAGTGATTAGAATAGCACATTGCAAGTGCTATTAAACTTTTTGTAAAAACAAATAAATTTACACTTTATAAGAAGATCCCTTAACACTGTTGGCTTAAAGTGGACACTTTAAGTAATGACTTCTTCATTCCTACTACATAATGAAACGCTCAAGTATCTAGTTATATGTAGGTGTGTCATGTCCATCACCAAGGTTTCCCAACCATTTGCCTTCCCTTTTCCATTTATATCTTACAGCTCTCTAAGAGATTTGCATATGTGTAAATCTGTTACCTTTATTTAGAGCCTTAAAATAATAAACCAAAATAAAATCCTAGGTCATGTTTTTCCCATGTTAGTAATAAAGCCAAAGTTAAAAAACAGAAAAGAAGTATACCAATTCATATCTATGAGGAAATGATATTAACCCCAATGCATTAGCCTGAATGCATACTACTATGGTCTGAACTGTATCTCCTCAAAATTCATATGTTTAAGTCCTAAACTCGTTTCTCAGTATGTAACTATACTTGGAAATAGGTTCTTTAAAGATATAATTAAGGTAAAGTGAGGTCATAGGAATGGGCCTAGTCCAGTATGACTGATGTCCTTACACAAAGAGATTAGTACATAGGTATACATAGAGGGAAGGCCATGTGAAGACATAGGGGAGTCTCACTGTATGAGAGCAGTCAAATATTTTTAAATGTTTTATTAATGTTTATTTATTTTTGAGAGAGAGAGCATGAGTGGGGGAGGTGCAGAGAGAAAGGGAGACAACGGATCCAAAGCAGGCTCTCGGCTAATAGCAGAAAGCCTGATGATGCAGGGCTCAAACTCACAAACCATGAGATCATGACCTGAGCCAAAGTCAGATGCTCAACTGACTGAGCCACCCAGGCACCCCAAGAGTAGCCAAATATTTTAAACAAAGTTATTCCCCAACCTTAGCACCTGTCTTTATCAGGAAACAACACCTAGGGCTAATAAACACAGTATTTTCAAAGTCCAGTGACTTAATCTCATATTTATATTGTATAAAGAACCAATAGTTAGTTTGCTGGGATTTTTATTCTCTGGAACAAAACACATATCCTGAGAAAACAAAAAACAAGCAAAAACAAAAAACAAAAATCAAAACAAAAACACAGCCATGGGACACATTAGCTGGGTCAGGAGAACTTCTATAAAACCTAATTTCTAACCAAAAACATACTGTCAAGTTGTTCTCTATATTTTCTAAGAGCTTTTCTCCTGATACTCTGAAACTCTTAACAAATAATTTCCTGATTTACCTGGGAAATCATCCAGGGTTGACCCAAATGCAAGATTTGGACCTTTTCCCTGTATGTCAAACCCTCAAGCTAAACTCGTCAATGTTTTCAGGCCTGTAAATACAGTGACAGTGCTGTAGATAAAGATACTTTAGAGTGGGGTTGATAGCCTTGACTTCCTCAGCTCAGGAAGAAGATTAAAAATGACTTTTTGCTTACTTATAATTTGTAAGGATAGAATTCCCCAAGGTCTCTCTCAGCACAGGTAACAGACCTTGATTTATTCATGTTTGAATCTGTCAAGTGAGCTATGATATAAACAGAACAAAGAATGAGCTCACTTTGAGAGTATTCGTGCCATGGTGATAAGGCAAAACACTTTGAGGGAGCTAGATACTGGAAATTATTTCATAATGACTCTAAGGTGAAACCATTTACAGGCAAAGTCTCTATCCTGAACTTAATGGTGGAGTTGGAATAAAATGGAAAATAATCTAATTAAATTATAAAGCCTTATTAAAATTACTCTGTTCTTGACTGATTTCCATAAGTGTCCACCTTTACATCAGGATTCAGTTGCAAAAAACAAAAATCCACATAAGTCAGTTTAAGAAAAAAGAGATTCAAAACTGAGCAATCAACAGCTTACATATCTCTGGGAAGGCTGAAGAAACAGACCTTAGATCGAACATTCACTCCTCAAGCCCCACCATAGAACAGGTCCACCAAAGAGCTGCTACCTCTTCTATAGTCAGGAAGCATCTGGCTCCAAACCATATCCCAGTTGCCATCATCACAAAATCATGTCATCAAAAGATTCACTGCAACTACTACCAGTTCCTGAATTAACTGTGATCCACAGATGCACAAAGGATGCCATGTCCTATGTTTTGACACCCACACAGCTGGTGGCTGGACACTGAGACCTCTGTTAAAACTACCTTGAGCGGGGGGGTGGGGGTTGGAGGGGGAAGAATCCTTCATAACTGAGTCTGGCAGTAGAAATACTAAAAGCATAAGGGAAGATGGAGCTTCCACCTCACTTCTGCCATCCAAATCCCATCTAACCAGCCAAACCCAAATAACATTCATTATAGTAAGTACAAGAGAGTCTCTGTAATGTAGCTTCTGGCTTTCCACTCTCTGCTGGTCAGGAGGCACATCAGAAAGAGGGTGGAATGGCTATTAAGCACCAATTTTACATATTCATAATGACTCTTTTCTGGCCAAAACAGTTGTTAGAATTCTAAGGCAGGTGGTATAAGGCCCCATCTTGAAACATGGTCTCAGATCTGGAAGGGATTTTAATAACTACCAGTCCATCTCCTTCAGTTAACAAACTGAGAACCAGAGATCATGATAGTCTGCTTAATACCACACAGATAATTAATTAGTGCAGAACCACAAAGAGGAACCATATTGTCTGATTCAGTCTAGTCCTCTTTTCATCCCCCTCTCCCAGGTCTACCTGAAGAGATAAGCAGCAAAGAGTATGGCAATAACATTTCAATGTCAGATTTGTCTATACATAAAATATGTGTAAACAATACACTGTGAAGGCAATCAGAAATACAACTTTCTCCAGGATTTACAGGGGATATTAAGTATTCATTTGACGTATTTATTGAGTGTCTCCTGTATATCAGACACTGTATTAGGTTTGGAGAAATGATAGTGCCTACGACAGACATGAGCTATGTCCAGCAAAGAAAATAGGCAATTCAACAATAGTCAACAATAAAAGGGCAATGAATATAATGAAAGGAGAAGCAGAGAGAGCTATAGACAAATAAAACAGAAGAATTCACCTTGTTTAGGTTTGGGGGAAGACTTTCAGGGAGGGAAAGGATATATAGTTGAGATCTGCAGGGTAAGGAGGAGTTACACAGATGACAGGAGCTGGTAGGTAATAAAGGAAGAGGGAATGCCACCTATCATCTCCTTGAAGTAAAAGAAACTCAGAAACTGAGAGAAGCTCAGTACAGCTAAAACATAACTTGCAAAAGGGAAAATGGCAAGAGGATAGCTCAAAATCATCACAAGCATTCGAGCTTTATCCTAAGGCAGTGTTTCCCCAATTCCAGTCATTTATATTCCCAATTCATTATTTTTCCTTGTCCTTGTATTTGTTTTCTAGAGCTGCCTTAACAAAGTACCAAGCTGGGTGGCTTAAAACAACAGAAATGTATCCTCTTGTAGTTCTGGAGGTTACAAGTCAGAAAGTTGTTGGCAGGGCTATGGTCCCTCTGAAGGTTCTCATGAAGGATCCTTCTTTGACTATTCCTAGCATTTGGTGGCTGCTGTCAATTCCTGGCATTCCTGGGCTTGTAGATGCATCATTCCAATCTCTGCCTCCATTATCACATAGCATCCTTCCCGTGTATCTATTTCTCTTCACCTCTTCTTAGAAGGACACATTGGATTAAATCCTATTGGATTAAACGCTCACCCTACTCCAGTAAGACCTCATCTTAACTAATAACATATGCAACAGCCCTATTTCCAAATGAAGTCATATTTTTGAGATTCTGAGAAGGACATGAATTTGGGGGACACTATCCAGCACAGTACAACCATCTATGTCATTAGTCACTTAATACTTTTTTTAATCAGCTCACTTTAAGTCAACTCCTAAGCATTAATAGCCATTAAATCATATATCTGAAAAATTGATGGTATATATTTTATACACAAAATAAAATTATGAAAACTAAAAAATCTCTGCCATGTACTAATATGATACCTGTACCAACTTCAGTAAAAACTGCTCAAAAGGAATGCTCAAGAGAAGCCCTTAAGATAAAGCCCTCAGCTGTCTTCACCTATGAACAAATACTGGAGAGTTACATAAGTTTGTCTTTGTAATGCATCCTATCACTGACTCCCAATCTTGGACATACTTTAAAGTCATTCCCAGGTCAATTAAATCAGATTTTCTGAGACTATGTTTAAAAGCTACCCAGGTATCTCAAATCCATAACAGAATTAAGAATCAATAAAATTATGATTCCTTTTAGGAGGAGATTTTTTACTAACTTTATATGATTGGCTTTAGTAGTGCCCTAAAGAAGAAATTAACAGGAATTAAAAGTTACTTGCTAACTGAGTATTTGCTGAGTATAATCCAAGTAGCTGAACTTTCTGCAGATAACAAAGAATTAGCTAGACATTTAACTATTAGAGCTTATATTATCACAATAAAGGAGGCATATTCAATTTATCATCCTTATTTTTTAATGTATCCATCCACCTAGAGTTACACTCTAGGTGGCACATACAAATCCAGTTCATCTATTCTGCTTCTAGATTACTACTATATGCCTAAAAGCTCTTGTGTGCATACAATATGCTGAGCACTCTTTTAAGAGCGATGCTTGTTTATTATCTAAGTATTAAGTATCGCAACAATCCTATGACGTATTGCTTTCATTACCCTCATTTTACAAATAAGGAAACTGAGAGCATCAAGGTTAAATAACTTGCTCAGGATTGTACAGTTAATGCATACCAGAGCTGGCTTTCAAACCAAGGCAGTCTCACTAGAACTAAGTGTACATAAACTTTCTTTTTACTCTGCTTATCTACAAAGCCACCACTGCTCCTTCTGCTACCATTTAAGAGGAATAGCAAACTAGATAGAATCAAAGTAGTCATTTGCTTTTGGGAACACCTATATTCCTGATGGAATTATAACTAATCCTACATTAACTTCATGGTAAACATCAATTGTTGATTTCTGTTCTGACAACAAAGATGGATATTTCCAATTATTTCCTGTATTCATTAGCATGTTTCCTAGATGAAAAATGTTTTAGATTTCTAGTAGAAAAGTTAATCATCTGAGAAGCCTAACCTGAAGTCTACAAACAAAAACATAATAGGCCAAATAATATGGACATATTAAATCTTAATTAAAAATGCAGAGTAGCATATTTCCTTGGCTCTTATAACCAAGCTAAATCAAAATACAGTTAAGAACAAATGAAGACAATAGAAAATAATAAATTCTAGCAATATAAGCCATTAAAAGGAGTAATGAATAAAGCTAATTCTTTGCACATACAGCAAAGCATTAACTGACAAAATCAAGCTTCTATCAAAATGGTGCAGGCACAGCTAAGTGCTGCAGGCCATTTGCATTGAGTCAGCTTCCCAATTAAAATGTTTCCAGCCCCTGGGAAATCACAGGTCATTCTACATATTTGGTCTTGGTTGCAATTGGCTGCTTTCTGTCTATCTTACATTTTTCTCCAAGATTCTTGCCAAGGTTAAAAAAAAAAAAACAAACAAAGCAACCCCTTTTGCACTTAAACCTCCTTCCACTGCCTAATTCATTCTTCCTTTGTTTTCTCATATCTCAAATATTTTATACAGAGGAGAGAAAGGAACCATGACAGTTGATAAAATAGTCCTGAACATAGGATGTCTACTCCAAAAAGCATGGAGGTGGAGAGACCAGTCTGGATGAACTTTGTGGGTAATATAAAACAGTGAAGACTTTTGGACTTGGAAAAAGTAGCCTTGAGAAACGGGCCCACAAGGTGCTAGATGATATTACCTTTGGTTAGAAGCAGAAATCTAGAAATCAACTGACCACACCCATTTTTTAATATGTGACTAACTAAACATGTATCCGTTTTACTCTACTATGTAGGTCCTACAGTAGAGCCACCTGGACTTGAATGCCAGTGTCACCACTTATGAAACATGTCACTTTGAACACTTTATGTATCCCTCAGCCTATCTCTCATCAGTAAATTAAGGATAATAAAGCTACTTACTGCATTGGTTAGTGTGAGAATGAATTGAGATCTAAAACACGTTATGCACTGGCACATGGTAAGTACACAATAACTGTTAGTTTAATTCTTGGGTGACCAACAAACCAAAAGTCTTATCTCTTAGATGATTAATGTGTAAATGCCCTTCATCTTCATTATTCACAATGTTACGGAACCAGGCTGGAACACTGGCAGAAAAACCAAGGCGGCACTCAGAGATCTTGGTGGATTGGAGATTTATTTTACACTGGTGGGCTCAGAGGAGAATGTTTCTCCAAAGGTCTGAGCCCAGAATGCAAGTGGGGAGGGTAATTTATAGCCAACAGCCTCCATATCTGTGGGGGTTTTCGTGTGCACAGCAAACAAAGGAAGAAGAAACTGGAGGAGGGGTCTCTAAGCTAGAGACCAGAGTTTGTTTTAGTCCAATCAGCCATCTTTGGTGTACTTTATCCACTTCTCCATCAACAATAATTTAAAGAGGTTTTTCCATACTGTTCCTGATGACCAACCAGGTTTAGAAATAACAAAATGCATTCTGCATCCTTGCACTGCTCTTTGTTGCATCTCTTTGCCATATGGACATTTTAGCTCCCTGAATGGGTTGCTTCCCTCCTAAAACAAAAGAAGAAAACAAAACAACCAAACCCATATTGTGTGTTTGTTTTCTAACAAAGTAGACAAAACAGTCTAAGTTTATGGTGATTGAGAAATGCCTTAAACAACTCTGACAAAACCATAGTGACAACCTAAATCTCAGGAGAAGCAACCGTTGGTCTCATGGCAACCTGACTGTTGTTCTCTCCCTTATTCCTAGTTACTGGTAGCCAAGGCAAAGATTTCCCATCAATGCATGAACTCTTTGCTCCCATGTTTCACACAGTCTGCCTTATTATTAAACATAAAGATGGAACAATCACCAACCACCGATGTAACAAGAAACCAGAATGAAAAAAAAAAAAAGTCGGTATAATTATTCTCTGGTATGAGCAATAAGTCATTAGAAAGCACATGATTTTGTGACCTGCTATTTAACAGGTACATAGCCAAAAATAGAAGTGAAGCCTACTTACTTCTATTTCACACTAGTGAGTCATAGAATAATATGATCCAGAGCTAAAAGGGACCTTAGGGTTATCAATGGCTCTGTGATAATTCACCAAAATCAACTCACTGATTCACAAACACCAAAGCAACAAAAATATATTTGCAAATCTCTTGTAAAGAGTAGAAATGACCTTTTTGTTTAGAAAAAGTTATGGGACACTTTTACATATAAAAATAATTAAATACACTACACTACACAACAATACAATACAAACAAGGCACAGGATAATCTGTGAAAGCAAAGATTGAAAGAAAGAGAACAAAACACTACTGGGTGACAAGATAGGGAAATATGAACTCACCATATCTCTGAGGATAAGCACCTATGTGTTCAGAAGAAATACCTTGGTGAGCCACTGAGTACTGAGGGTAAGAAGCCAGAGGAATCCTCAATCAATCAAAGAAAATTTCCTGATCTGCTATGAAAAATAAACGTAGAAGAGAAAAGAGGAAAAATAGAGAGGGAGAGTCAGGTGCCCTGAAGACAGAGTATTCAGAGAAAGTGAGAATTCCTACTAACAGGGAGGAGGCACTTTGGAAGATGAAAACTTCACATGAGGATATTTTAATGGAAATCCTGTGCATAGAAGAATATAACAGCTCCCCATAACCCCCAAAAAATTTCAATAAAGTATATTCAACCAAAAAAAAATCACAAAAAGCTTCTCATAATTGGGAGTTTATCTAGAAATCAGTAAAGGGGCCACGTTCTGTGTCCTGGCCTACAGAGTCAATAGCTAAATGTAAAGTAGGGGGAATTTTTAATTTACACATGGAAAACTGGGAGGCAGAGGTTAGGTTGCCTGGAACCAGAGAAGAAGAGTAAGATTTGCAGAGAGAAAGTGGGAGAGAACCAATAAAAGTGAGAACTATCCATCATAGTTGGCCAAGGATCTTTTAGTGACAGTAATATTTAATACCCAATGTAGTGTTGTTTCTGTTTTGTGAATATGTCCCATTCAATTACTCCAAAACCTTCATTAACTTTAGGTTATAGAAATGTAGCTTACGTCTGATGTACATTCCTACCAATAACAATTATAAAAACATAATTGTTTCGGACAAAATATGAAAGAAATTTCTGAAGCCACTGGAGAGCAATGAAAAGCAGGCAAGATAAGGAGATGTGAGCCTTGAAAGAGGGAAGAACACTAATTCTGCTTACATTTAACAGACTTTTATTTACAGTGCTCTCTAATTGCCACTGACAGTACTTCCCAGGTGCACAGGAATGGAGCCCAAACAGAAAAGAGAGGTCCCTAGGGAGTCAGAGGTCAATGTCTGGGGCTAGCAGAGTGGTGGAAAATTGGGTGGAAGAGGAATCCCAGAAAGAAGAGAGCTATAGAGGAGTCACAAAAACTTACAGAGGATAAAGTTCCAATGTCCTCAAGTTGTTACTGACATCTGAAGTAACATGCAAAGAACAGGACTCCAAGGAATTCAGCAGAAAGCAGCAGCTGTGCAAGGATTAGAACTGAGTAGAGATTTCAGCAGCTGCCTAGTAGCATCGGCACAGAAATTAAGATCAGGTCCTGCATTCCTACTAAAAAGTCAGAGGATCTACACTTTAGAATTAAAGGCCATATCTCAGAACTAAGGACTGAACCTTTAGACAAAAGACAAAACCAAAATAAAGCCAACCCAACAAAATTTAGAACCAAGGCTCTATAGGATCAGGGTAATCAACCAACCTTCTTCAGGAGATAATCGTTTCTACACTATCATCCACAATATTCAATATACAAAATAAATTAATAGACATGTGTAGAAGGACAATGTAACACAGTCAATACAATGAGATGATTAGATAACCTGGATAGTGGAACTGACAGCCAAAGATTTTTAAATAACTTTATAAATATTTTTATTTGACAGAAAAAATGTATATGAGTGAATAATTTCAAAATAAATGTAGAGTTTTTTTTTAAATTAAAATTTAATTTAAAAATATGCAAAATGTTTTAAGTTATAGGATAATAGCAAATTAAATACTGAAAGAAAACCAGTGAACCAATGAACTTGAAGACAAGTCAATAGAATGAGAAAAAAAAAGGCTGAAGAAAATTTTGAGAAATGATTATCTTCAGTATTAAATTATGTACCCATAAAAATTGTATATTTTACAATTTTACAATTCTATTGTGGGAATAGAATAGAACATTTTTACAACTACAAGATTTCAAAAAACTAACCATCCACACACTTCAAAGCTACAGAAGACGCTAGCCAATCGAAAGGAAGGTGTAAGTCCTAATACAGGAAGACAAGTGACAGAACTCTCTTGAGTATTTGATAACACTGGGGCAGAGAAAAGAACTAAATCCTCATCTTTCTTGGTAGGTAAGCAATGAATAATGCCTGAAATGGAAAATTCAAGAAGCAATAGTGCGAGTATGTGTTTTGCAGCTATGGATAGTACCAAAACAATGAGCCAAAAGAGTTTGAAGTAGTTGCCTCTGGAAGAAGAACTTTGGGTCAGGAAGGTGAAGCATTCAGAGATCTGCTCTGTTTCATAAGCACTGCAGAATACTTGACTCTTTAGACAATAAGCCTGTTTAAACTTGATTAAAATAAAAGCTAACCTTAAAAAAATGTTAAGAGATATGTAAAATCTGAATAAACAAAGAAGAGCAAAACTGGAACTTAATCATAAAGTAAAAAATGATTCTTCCAGTCAGAGAAAAAAAATTTCCATGTTACAAACCCAATATTAACAAGACCAAGAACAGCAGTTGGTACAGTTCCATGGTGGGGGGGGGGGGGCGGTGGCGAATACTTTCTTTTATCAGAAACCCTTCCACAAAACCTTTGAAATCTGTTTTTCATGACTCGAAGTCTGGTTGACTTTCTATTTGACCACTTGATCTCCTTGCAAAGAGTATGTACACAGTAATATACTGACACTGACTCTTGCAAAATGATTTCTACAGACAATCAATGACTACAATCATTACAATGATTTCTAATGCCAATAATTGATAGCCTTATTCCAATACCTAAGCCGTTCACATGATTCAACTGATGCCAAAACTTTTTAATGTCGTGCATTTGAAAAATAAAGAAGATACATCCATTGGGTGCCAAGCCAAAAGAAAAAACAAAACAAAACAAAAATATGGCAACTCCACCTCCATTCCTACTCCTCCCACCTTCATGGAAGATTGTCACAGGTCTGGACATATTTCCACTTGGAGCATGATATTAAAGTTTACTGCTGAACCATGGCTAAACTGAAAAATTCCCCATTTTTCTCATCCTGGTGAGAATTAAAATAGCAGGGCTGAGTCAGAGTATAGTTCCATCAGGCTGGATATAAGGACCATAGCAGTAGCCCTAGTCTGTGTCAAGATTTCTAACTTATGGAGTAAAACTCCCAACTTTTGTTCATTAAAACTGAGCTGTTTTTCACAGGTCTTCACACCTAAAACTACCTAAATAAAATGATGGGGATAATAAAAGGAGAATCATTCTCATTGATTTGCCTCTTCTAAAATTAATGCAGAGAAAAAGGAGTTCTAAGTATAATTACTCAACTATCAAGGCAAACAACTTTAATAATTCAGGATATTTTTCTCTTGGGTCTGACTGAATAATACAAAGTTTGATGTTTGAGCATGCTTACAGTCTGAACCCCTAACATCGTATGTTAACTAACTAGAATTTAAATAAAAATTTGAAAAGAAAAAAGAAACAGTGTCTGGCTCATGGATGCCCAATAAATATTCACTTAAAAAGTTAAATAAAAAAATAAAAACACAAATAACTATTAAATAATTAGTCTTTGTCTTTAAAAAATAAAATAAACTTCCAGTATTTGCTTTGTTTTTGCTTTTGAACAGTTGCTAAATCCTCTGCAGAGAGAAGTCTCCAAACATTAACTGAATCCTGTCTTAATTTTTTCATCCCAACCCTAAAGAAAGACTATCACAAACAGAACTTTAAGAACTATTTACCACTATCATAGTGTTAAGGAGGGGAAAAAAACCAATAGCAACCTCAAAACTACATTATATGTATTTGTTTAGAGGATGTTTTGTGGTCTGTTGGTTTGTTGTTGGATTTTTTGTTGTTTTTTTATTTGTTTGTTTGTTTGGGATTTTTTGGAGTTTGTGTTTTAGGGATTTTTTTCTTTTTTCTTTTCTTTTTTTTCCTTTGTGTATTTCTTTTACATTACATTTCCATCCTGCTAAATGGCAATAACCACTTACTGATTCAATTGCTCTAGGTCTCCAAACCACATATTGATCACTGTTTATTGCATTTGTTATATGAAAGCTTATCAATATAAATAGCTTTGTTTTACATTTTGTTTATTTGATTATTTCTATAGACTTTAAGTTTCTTATAAGACCGAATTTCACCTGACTTGAAAATAAGACCATGGAAATCTGGTTGTCCTTTTACTTGGCTTATGTAGTAGATATATCATATGAAGATTTAGAGAAGTTCAGCAAGACCTGGCTGTACTCGCAGAGTCTACAGTCTTACAGGAGGGCTAAATATAAAACCCCAGGGAGACAATAGCTTGCAGAATGGCTCCTGGACAAGCTTGAGGAATCAAGAAATATTTTAATGTAAATCTTTGCTTGACCATCAACTTGTTTAATGAGGAACTGAATCCCATGCATTATAAAAGAAAACAAATGGCAGTGGTCACCTGTCTCATTTTCCTTCCTCTTGTTCCGTGACAGGCAGTATATTTTCATTTTTCAGGCATTCTCTGCCAGGATAATTGGAGCTGATGACAAATGTAGTATAAATGACCCAATCTCTTTGGACCATGAGATGGATGCACTGGAGCTACTCTGCATCCTGTTTTTTCACTTAGTCTTCTTTGAGAATTCAGTCTTAAGGTATCAGATAAACTAGCAAAACATGCCCAGTAAAAGCCTATCCTACAGCTAGCACTCTGCCCTTTTACAATGCCACTTCCTTTCTCCTCTTATTCATTGAGGCCAGACTTGCTCTCCAAATTCAAAGTGTTTCATCAGAAAGAAAGATTTAATATTTCCTTGGCTTATTTCTGCCTGAGACCTAGTCCAGGAAGTGAGGGTTATAACTGACTCAATTTCTTTATCTTACCTAGGGATTCAGAATATAACACTTAACAATCAATTTATTCTTACAGACAGGTTTCAGTGACCATACCATGCTCAATATTTAACCCTAAACACAAACTTTACTTCTCTTCTCAAGGGAAATGATCATATCAACATTCTGTGAATTAGCCCTATACAAACTGCTTTAGGCTTTCCTTTTTCTCATCCTCCAAAATGAACCTTGAAATGAGAATTTTAAGAAATTTCTTGCTCACTATGACATTGACTATTGACTAAACTAAATAACCTAATGAATGGGTACCGGGGGTAATATAAAAACAACTTCTATTTGAATGCAGAACACATACAATTTTCAGTAGAATAACAAGTTTCTATTACTACTTGTTTAGTTACTGTTCTTAGTTTCGATTCCTTGGATACATATCAACTAATAGGAACGATGTGGGTTGTTTTTTTTTTATGTATCCACTGGATAAATAATTAACTGCTCAGTAGTCAGAAAATTCTTATATGTTATTTTGCTCTGCAGAGAAATCTTCAACAGAAAAGGATTTTTAAAAGAAGAGAAAAGTTACCAGAGTGAATCTCCTATCCTAATAGAAGTTTGAGATAAATATGCAGAGGGTATTTTTGTTAACTATCCAACTCCTCAGTAAGTGTGGTAAGAATATTCTCTGTAACATCACCCGCCTGAAGTAAGGGATCATTTGGCAGTTGGAAGAGGGAGTAGGGTTAGGCAGTAAACCAATCTAATCCAATCTGAGTGAGGGTAATCTAACCTGAGTGACAATTTGGAAGTGTCAAAGGATCATGGCAAGCATCTAGGCCTACTATTTACACGAGAACATATCAAGTCTTAACAGAGAAAGAGTAAAGAAGGTTTTGGGACTAGGAGTCAATACTAGGTAACTGATGTTAAAACACACAAAAAAGAGACAAGAAATGATGTGGCTCAGTCAGTTGAGCATCCAACTCTTGATTTCAGCTTAGGTCATGATCTCACCATTCATGAGATGGAGCCCTGCATCTGCACTATCAGGGCAGAGCCTACTTGGGATTCTTTCCCCCCCTCACTCTCTCTGCCCCAACCCCTGTATGCGTGCATGCACACATACACACACACACACACACACACACACACACACACACACACATACACACTCTCTCTCTCTCTCTCTCTCTCTCTCAAAATAAATAATCATTAAAAAGAAAGAAAGAAAGAAAGAAAGAAAGAAAGAAAGAAAGAAGAAAGAAAGAAAGAAGAAAAAAAGGAAGAAGAAAGAAAGAAAGAAAGAAAGAAAGAAAGAAAGAAAGAAAGAAAGAGAAGGAAAGAAAGAAAGAAAGAAAGAAAGAAAGAAAGAAAGAAAGAAAGAAATGATGTTTCCCAGCCTCTTAAGGAGGAGGATAATTGATAACTGTCCCTGAGTTGAGTTAAGAGAAAGTCAATGCACCTGGGCCTTTTCTTGGGTCACTGGTTCATAGTTGGTTAGGAAAAGTATTATGAGTTCTCTATTGAATGTTTCATATGTCCACAATTGAGAATTTATCTCAATTTCTTCAAGGAAAAGGAATATAAAAACTGAAATACTCAAGTATATTGGAGAAGCTCAATAAATCATAACATTAGTTAGAAATAAATATTTCCTCAACTTTAAGAGCACCTCAAAATTGGTAAATTTAGTACAGGTTAATATTTTCGCAAACTGGGAGCAGTAATAATGGTCACTGCTACAGGAAATCTACAATAGACCCTAACACTATATGTGAAATACTCAGGGACCCTCAAGAAGAAAGTGGACATAGAGTTAGGAGGGTAACATGAATTCCATAAAGAAAATAAGTGGGGTCTTATATAAATCGTTATTTCTTTTTTTTTTTTTTTTTTTTTTTTGATACAGAGAGAGACAGAGCATGAACGGGGGGAGGGTCAGAGAGAGGGAGACACAGAATCTGAAACAGGCTCCAGGCTCCGAGCTGTCAGCACAGAGCCCGACGAGGGCTCGAACTCACGAACTGCGAGATCACGACCTGAGCTGACGTCGGACGCTTAACCGACTGAGCCACCCAGGCGCCCCTATAAATTGTTATTTCTAACCAATGGCAAGTGTCCTAATATATGTTTAAATGCAGTGAGCATTAAATGAAAGGAAAGGTAAGTAGGAACTTCAGTACTTAGAGGAGTCAAGCTCTTATCGTCATCTCCACTCCTCCTTGCACAGCCACATGTCTATGCTATTCAATGGTTCAGCTAAGTGGATACCTTAATACTCTTGACTTTGTTAATTGATGATTTTATACTAGATTAAATAGTTTAAAATATTAAAAAGATGGCATTGGATATAAATCTGATGAGGTACTAGATAAAAGATAAAACATATTATACAATGCAAAAGAGAGCATACAAAGGAAATGAGAGGACATGAGAAACAGAAAGCATGCATCAAGATATTAGAAAAAAAGCAAAATATATCAATTAATAAGAACAATTTAATTTTTACTACAAATATAAATGTTAAAGTTTGTGATGAAAGTCTCAAACATACATTAAATAATGAAATACAATAAAAAAATCATATAGCAATTACCAGCAATTGATAATACTTTTCTAATTTATACATTATATATAATATATATATTCTATAATATATATTATATATATTATAGAGTATATATATTATAATATATTCTATATTATATATATATTTCTAATCTATATATTTGTAGCTGAATCGCTTAAAAAATAGTCACAAACATCAATTCATTCCACTCATAAGTACTTCAACATATATAACAGTTTTGCATATTTTCTCTTTCTGTTATACATATATATTTATTTATATGTACTAACTACTTTCTCCTTCTATCTACATCTTCTCCTTTTTATTTATACAAGTTTGTGAGGGGAAAATTTTGTAATTTAGACTTTAGGTGAGACTGGGACTGAAATTATGGAGTAATTGATACAGCCACTGATTAACACAGTAACTACTGGGATAATGTGACACCTCATTCTGAGAAGAGGGAAAAACCTCTTATGTGATGGAAGGCTGCATCTTGTAAGGTGGAAATGTGCGTTGTGTGGAAGTTCAAATATGTGTAGAAGTAAGCACATGGTGCTCAGGAACAAAGGGGGTGGATTGAAACAGTTGCAACTCTGCCTGGTTCCCTGTAATTCCACTCTTCTTTGTCCTGCTCTGTGATACTTGAGCCAGACCCTATAGACATTTCTCCTTTGACAGATGGTTTAATGTTAGGTTTACTAATTATAATCCAACTTCATTTTCCCAAAATGGTGTTATGTAATATTTCCAAGGCCAATTCTTAATAAAATCAAAGGCTTCAAAAAACTTGAATCGAATATTTTCTTGAAGTAATAACTACATCTTAAATAACTGCATCTTAAATCAACATGCTGACATCATAGTTGACGGTAAAATAAAGTAGGTGTTACCATTAGATTCAGGAATATCATAATTCATCAACATTTTCCTGAAAGTTCTATTCAATGAAATGAGAAGTGAAAAAGCAATAAGAGGCATAATAACATTTATACTTAAATTTAAAGGCAACATCAATATTTACCTAAAAAACACATGTTGCACACCCACATGTATATTCTATGCAGTGGTTTGAGAAAACTGTCTAAATCTCTACAGATTAGATTCAGAAAATGCAAAAGCTTTTCAATATATTGCATGAGCAAGTTGTATTTAAAAAATTTAATTCATAATATTAATTTAAGGGGGGGGTTGGAGAGAGATATAGACAGCCCTAAGCAGGCTTCACACTCAGCACAGAGCCCGACGTGGGGTTTGATCCCTCAACTCTAGGATCATGACCTGAGCTGAAATCAAGTTGGACACTCAACCGACTGAGCCACCCCAGCACCCCAACACTTTTTTAAACATGCAAAATAATTCCCAAATTCTTCTGAAAGACATATAAGTGTGATTAACTAAAATTTAGGGAAGAAAGTAATGGGGCAAAAAGCCTGCCTTACCATATGTTAAAATGTACTTTAAAAGTCATTATAACATATTGATGCAGTGTAAGAATCAACAGATAATGAAGCAGAGTAAGTTGCTCTGGAACAGACTATAATATATATTGGAAGAAAAAATATTTATTTATATGTGCATATGATAAAGCCTCACAAGCCAGTGAAAAGAAAAAAGATTAATTAATAAATGGTGTTGAGAAAATTTTTATTTTGGATGAGAATGAGGGGAATCAATTAGGATCTTATATTTTATACCAAAATAATTTCTCATTTAAATTAAGAATTAAATACAAAAGAAATTAAATCAAAAAAGTTAGAAGGAAATATAGTTGGATATTTAATGTCTAAATGGAAAATTATTTTCTCAACATAAAAGCAAACAAAAATATCTCAAATCAAATTAAAAATCAAGTGGCATATGAGGAATAAATTTAATACAAAAAATTAATATCCTTAATACATAAAGAACCCTCAAAAATGAATTAGAAATATCTTAATATAAAATAAGCAAAGGACATGAGTAGACCAGTCCCATACCAAAAGGAACACAAATGGCTAATAAATACATTCTAATATTTTCAAAAAATGGATATTTAAACAGAGAAATGATAGTTTTCAAATTAAAAATATGATACATATAATACTGAGTAAAACACTGTAGTGATATGAGAAAAATAATATCAAAATCTGGTAGCATGAGTATAAAAAGGTACAACTTTTTGAAGAATAGATTGGACTCAAATATCAGTCTTTAAAAAGTCTCAAAGTCTTTCAAGCAATTACCCCATTTCTTGAAATCTTAGGCAAATAATCAAAGGAAGATTTTTTAAATGTGGATGATAGTTATAAAAAAGCAAGAAATCAGAAATAAACCAAATGTCTGAAAATATGAGAATAGCTAAACAAATTATGGACATCCATAAAATGGAATATAATAGAGTCATTAAAATCATAATTTAGAAGAATATTTAAGAAAGAAATTTTCAAGACATAGTATTAACTAAAAGAAGAGAATAAAAACTTGTAATAAAAATAACTTTTTTCATTCTTCAGATACACATACGCACCAAAAAAAAAAAGAAGACTGAAAAAGTATTTTTTTAAAGGTTAACTAACATTACTCTATTTTTAGTAGCTTTTAATTTCCTCTTACCCTCTTCAATATTTTCCAAATTTTCTGTGGAAATCCTCTATTACTTTTAACAGTATAAAAAGCTATCACAACCTGTCATGCTGTCATGTGTGAAGGACACTGGCATAGGCATTACTGACTCCACATTTGTGGTAACTGAACTATTGGATAATTTAAGACCAATTACTCTAAATTACCAACACTGCAGCAAGTGTATGGGTTGATCTTAATCATTTTCTTAGCATTTGAAATTGGAACAAGTGCTGCAAATGCCACATTTTCAGAACTACTATCTATTGGCAAGACTTTAATGGGATGAGAAAACATTTCTATGCTTATTTGGGCATAAGTAGAATTAACAGTGAAGTAAGAGAAGAAACCAAGCAATTTCAGTATCGTTCAACTGAAATTACCCAATATATAATTTTGAAAAATCAACTGAGGTTTGCCCTTGGTTTTTCATCAAATGTACTGAGCCTGAGAACCAGAAACCACAACCTCTCCTCTAACTTTGTCATTTCTACAATTGATTCATCACCAAAGCAAGGCTGACTCCGGCAGTGCCAGGAGCTGTCAATGTTTTACCTCAGTGGAACGAAAGGCCATCAGAATATCTATTCCACTGCAATTAATTTCAGTGGTTAACTTAGTATCTTCTGGAGCCAACTTAAGTTTTTGAAAGTCAGTGTCATCATAATTTTCCTCTGTTTTCTCCTCATGCTAAAAATAGACACAGGCGTTTTCTATTGTAAAAGTATAAATCTGGGGTGCCTGGGTGGCTTAGTTGGTTAAGCATCTGACTTCGGCTCAGGTCATGAACTCATGGTTTGTGAATTCAAGCCCCACGTCGGGCTCTGTACTGACATCTCAGAGCCTGGAGCCTGCTTCACAGTCTATGTCTCCCTCTCTCTCTCTGCCCCTCCCCTGGTCACACTCTGTCTCTCTCTCTCTCTCTCTCTCTCAAAAATGAATAAACTTAAAAAATAAATAAATAAAAGTATAAATCTAAATTTGTGGTTATTTTCAAAATTACCAATACATGACAAAAGCCCAGTAAAGAGTTTTAATGAAGACATGAAGACTGCTATGTACAGACAACTCTGTTAATGAATTCCACTTTACATTCAGAGGTGCTCACAAAGGAGGAAGTTTCAAGGGCTAGGAAAAGGCTAGTCGGCTTTAGAAATTTACCTCTGATTCACTTTTCCAGCACTTTCTGAAAGAGGACCATAAACTGAGTAACAATCAGCAAATAGCACTCAAAACTACCCCCACTTTACTCCCGAATTCTCTGGGAGGAAGATTGTATTAACTTTTACAAATTTTGAGAAGACTGTCTTTTATCACGTAAGGAGAAAACATAAGAATAAGAGTGTAAGAATTGATTTATCACTTTAGAAATATTTGAATGGAATTAAAAGAGAAATACCAACCAAATTGGTAGAACAATGTGACTGACTGATTACATTTTCTTTTTTTTCACATAGAGAATAAGTTGTTAATCTTTTACCAGGAAGCAAGCCCTAATGAGAAATGTACTTGTTTAGACTAAATTTTTATAATTTCCAAAATTATTGTGCAAAATATAAAGTACATGTTATCAGTTTTAAGAAAATTACATAAGCATCTTCACCATATCTACTGGTACGGTATCTGGTTTTGCCTATGGCTGTGGCTATGATTCTGACTTTCAGTTAACCAAGTTTAAGGATCCAAACCAAAATGACACTAAATGGGCAGGTTTTCTCATTGTTACATTATCTTACATAATTTTGATTATTTTACATTATCTCTAAGAGAAAATATTTTTCAGCAGTGAATGATATCAAATATTATTAACATACATAAAATATTGTCATAAAATATTATAAATCAAAGTCAACATGTTGGTTGAACACAAGGTAATAGTTTACTTTTGATTATAAATTTTAAAAATCTGTTTTCATGTCAAGACAGAAAAAAAAAAAGCAGCAGCATTAACTCAAGAAAAAATTAGATCTTGAATCAGAGTTCGACATAGCTTTTACACCACAAACAATAAAACCCTAGCATGATGAATCAGTGATGGTTCTCATGGAGAAAAGATAGTCACACAAAATAAGTATGTCAAGAAAGAATGAATTTATGTGTTTTGTGATTTAAATAACCAATACTACTTGATGGTAACTCATTATCCAAAAGACAGGAAAAATTCAGTTTTTCACAAACTGTGAAAATGAGATCTCAGATATAGTTTTAATTAAGAACTAAGTTAATTACCAAAATCCATATCTGACTGAATCCATTATGTCTTCATTTGCTTTGAAAAATACACGATTATTTTTTAGCCTGAGACAATAATTCAAAATGGTATCTTTCCTGAATCCTTTCCTTTTCTACTTTTTTTCAAGTTGTATTGAAGAAGAAAGTAACTGCTCCGAAATCTGCAAACTTGTATACATGCTAGTGAACATTGGCCACTTATGTTTTTCAGTCCAAACTGTATACTACAAGGATGTGGGCCTGGGAGTCCTTCACTGAGTTGAGGATAGATGTTTATTTTCATTCACATATCAAAGGTATATGTCATTGGGGTTGATTTAAGGAGAACTATAACTGTGAGTATTTCTACTGACATGAAATACACACTTCAAGGTTTATGTTCAGTTCCTTGGCAAACAACAAATAAACATAAGGATATCATTCTAGAAGAAGTGGTTTTGCACATTCTGATGGCAAAAATAAAAAGAAGTAAAAAAGGGAGGGAGGGAAGAAGAGAAAAAGGAAGGAATGGCACAAGAGAAGAAGGTGAGAAAGAACACATATGTGCTTTGTAATTTTGATGGAAAACTTGACTTTGGGATCAGAATTTCAAATATTATAGTTACTAGCATGGAAAGTGCAGTCGTCATTCCAGGGTAAGAATTGGGCACAGACATAGTCGGTCTGAACAAATGACAATTTCTATGCAACTCAAAATTTCTGCCTGAGTTTTTTGTTTTTCTTTACTAACATTGACCACCACTGAAGCCTAAGTAGCTTAACAATGTCTGCTCTATAGAAGGAACTCAAGAATATGTCTTGATTGGGAGGGACTGTCAACCTTTGAAAAGTCAAAACTGTATCCAAATTAGTTTTCATATAATCACTTTTGGACTTCAGGTCTATGGAAATCAGTAGTTCCTGGGAAAATTATTGCAATTACCCTGTGATATTAACCTTTTATAAGTTAGCTATGACCATTCAGTAACTTTTGGTAAAATAAACCCTTAAGGAAAAAAAAAATGCACATTCTCAATTTGTGCTCTGACAGCTCAGAACCTGGAGCCTCGTTCAGATTCTGTGTCTCCCTCTCTCTCTGCCCCTTCCCCCACTCATGCTCGCTTGCACGCACGCACACTCTCTTTCTTTCTCTTTCTCTCAAAACTAAAACGTTAAAATTTTTTTTTTAAATAAGAGCAATACATAGGTAATTCCAAAATATGTTTGTTAGCCAGTTTTTTTTTCCTTTTCTCATCTTCCAATTTTCCAACCAACTCTTTAAGTGGAGGTATTCAACATTTTACTCTTTTTTGCTTCACATCCTGTATTTCTCATCCCTGACCTCTGGTGAAGGGCAACAGGAGAAGCAAAATGACCGTCAAGTAAGCACTGAGAAACCTAGGGATCAACTGACATCTGTTGAGAGCCAACTACACGTAAGGCACCATCCTAGACCATTTTGAATTTTGTAAGCCCAGTGATCTTTTCTTTAAACAATGGAGAATGACAAGATATTGCCAACTCTTTATTTATCTAAGTAAAGACAAAATTTGGAAGCAATAATTATCTAATCTCAACATCATTTCATGTTAAAGTAAGAAATTTTGACAACAGAAAAGAAAAATTTGTCTCAAAATAAGTTATACTTTTTTGAAATTTTGTATCATCAGATTTAAGGAAAATTAACTTTTTTATCTTTCTCATTTAACTGAAGACAAGAATAAATTTTGTCATGGTTCAGTACTTGTCTGTGGAATTGTCCTTGGTAAATCCTGGTTTGTGGGGTAAAAAGATGAATAATACATCATTTCTGCTTTTAAGAAATTTAAATGTAGGAGATAGATAAGAGTAAGGCACAAAAAATTTAAAGATACCAGTTGTAAACAATAAGAACTGCCAAAAGAAAGGCAAAATAGGAACAGTTAATATATTGAGGACTTCTGTCATACTAGATGCTTGCCACGAACTTGTATGGTAGGTACTGTTACTATCCTCATTCCCCATGAAGGATGAGGAAACCAAGGCTGGAAAAAGCCTTAGAATAACTTATTCTAAGTGAGAGTGTTTGTAAGTGATGAGCTGAAATTCAAACATGTATCCATTAAACACGAAAGTTCTCTCACTGGAGGAATTCAAGCAGAAGGTAGAGAACTTCGTTTTGGAAGGAAGGTTCAAGTAGATGACCCCTAACAATGCTTTCATCCTTCCCCTTCCATCTATAAGAGGCAGTGTTAAGTGGTGACTGAGAACTAAGAGGAGCTTAACTAAGAGGTCAGAGGTTGGGGTGGGGGTACGCGTGTGTGTGAGTTATCCATATAGAGGAAAGAGACACAGAAAGCTTTCACGAATGAGGATTTCACTGCATAACATGAGGGGGAAAAAGCAGATGATTTAGAGCCAAACTTTGTAGAATACTTCCATTTAAATACATGAAGATAAAATAATACTGGTGAAAGAAACAGGAATAATCAGGGTAACAGGAGAAGAGGCAATATTTATTAACAACCCACAGAGAAGCATGAGTAACTGTGCATGTACAGAAATATTAGACATCCTTGTTAACTAACTTAAGAAATATTACCACATCATTATATAATTAAGTCATACCAATCTAAATTTCAAATGAAGGTCTTTCAATTTGTAATATTATAAAATCATAATGGCTAGATTCTATTCTTTTTAAGGCTTGAAGCTGTTCAGAAGAAATTGCCACTAGGAGAGGGTTTTTTTATGTTTATTTTATTTATTTTGAGAGAGAGAGTAGGGGAGGAGCAGAAGGAGAGAGAGAGAGAGAAAAAAATCCCAAGCAGGCTCCATGCTCAGTGCAGAGCCTGCCATGGGGCTTGATCCCACAACCCTCAGATCATGACCTGAGCCCAGGTCAAGAGTTAGAGGCTTAACCTGACTGTACTACCTAGGACGGCCCCAACCACTGGGAGTTTTAAATACTTTTTTCTCATTTCCCTTTTATCACGTGTGCATCTTGAACTTGCATGAAGATACAATCTGTCCTTTGAATTTGATTGTCTTTGTGTTTGATTTCAGGCTACGATTTAGTGTTGTATATTCTCTGAAAAAATGTGTCTGTTTGCCTCTGAAGTACATGTTTCCTCTTGAATATCTTTATAACCCGTAATTAAATTTTAAATCTTCTATTCATTTTCAACCTATAAAATTTCCCCCAAGCTATCTGCTTTTGCTCATGAATGTGAATTACCAGAACTCTGGAAATAATTATCCAATTTTTCTAAGTGTAAAATGTGGAGCTTGAGGGTATATTTAGGCTCCCAGTGACTTCAAGAATTAATAAAAGCCCTCAAAAGAAAAGCAAAAGAAATGGCATAATGTCAGTATGAAATTGAACTCAATATCCCCATATTAAAAGGGCAAAATGTCTGAAAGCCTCTTCTTGGTAAATCTAAATATTTCCAGGAAAGAGTTCTCAAAACTAAATAGCAAAGGAACCCAAGGTTCATCAGCTTCTGATTGTTTTCTCAAAGCCTTAATGCTGATTGATTGCCATTTCTGAATAACAAAAGGACAGAAACTCAAATATCAAAATGCCTTTTTGAGGAAAGAGAAGTCAGAAAGTGGTGATTTTTCTTAAGATAAACCATTACCTGATTCCATCTCAATATATGTAACAGTGATGCGTCATTGATCCAAAATCTTTGGGGAAAGTGGTACTGCACCAAAGCATAGTGTCTAGCCAACTGAAGCTTGCTCCTTTAGGCAAGATGTTGTTGGAATCATTCTTGTTAGAAAGCCTTCCAGAAATTCCTTCACCAATGCCCTGCCTTACTAAAAAAAAAAAAAAAAAAAAAAAAAAAAATGCTGCTCCTTGTTTCATACTTACTTGATGACTTGGACACTCATACTAGGAGCATCAGTTATTGTTATGCACAGTTTGTGATATGGGGGTGCCTCTAGAAGCTACCAGAGAATGTAGAACCATCTTTCTTTGGTTGAGTGGCTTTTATATTTCTTCTGACTCCACCATCAGCCATGATAGTGTCAATTGCTATATCTCTGTCCTTCCTGTTTCTAGTTGTTTTACCTGTGCACAGAATTCTGAGGCAACTGTATAAAGACCTACTAATCAGGGATTCACAATGAATAAATAAATTTTTTTATTAAATAATAGTTAACCATGAAAGATATGTTTGGTTTATTTCTAGGATCAAGTCTATATTCTAAATAGTTGCCAGAAGTCCAAAGTCCAAGAAATTAATTCTAACTTTTCTTTTTCATAGCATAGCTTCTCTATCATCATTTTTGCCATTGAAATATGTCAAAGAGTTTGGAAGACATAAAGCTATAACATATGGTTATATAAGCCAAATTACCTTTTATGAGTGACCAAACTTTTATTGAGCACTTAGTGTATGCCAAACATAATAAATCCCTTATTGTATGAGCCCTTTGAGAGCAAAGATTTAGTTGTATCTTTATATCTGCAGTGTATAGCACAATAGATGTGAAATAAGTATATGTAGAAAACAGTAAATGGTGGAATTACAATATTCATTTTGCCAAAAAGAAAACTGGACTCAAACAGGTAATTTGCCTAAGTTTATATAGTTAGTGAGTGGCAGAATCATGACTTTAACCCAGATCCTTTAATTTCAAAACGTTTGCTTTCCCCCATTATACCAACTGGTCTGTGAAATTAACCTATATATTAAAATTTATACAGTGATGATTACACAAGTTAAAATCCAAAATGCAGTAGTTTAAATAAGATGTAAATTTATTTCTCTCACATAATTCTTGAGGGGTGGTCTTAAATCCTTGAGGTGACCATAATCCTCAAAATGCTGCTTTCCCTCTGCATTCAAGGGGGATGCTCCAGCTAGGGTATCTCTTAGCCAACAGGAAAGGAGAAAGAGTCCAGTGAAGTGCAGCTGAACTCCTTTGAAGGGACGTGCCCCAGAGCTATCTGTTCACATCTCTGTGCCCATAATCTCTCCACATTGTCAACTGGGACTATGTGCCAGCTAAAATGTTGGTATTGTATTGTCAGAGGAGTAAATGAATACAGTTGGATAACTAGCAGTCTGTGCCATAGGCCATTAACTACATACTGTTGATAACTGACCAGACTTCTTCCTGTTGTTTATCCTGTTGATTTTTCACTCTGTATTTATAATGCAAGAGTAAGAGGAAGAAATTCTACTTTAATCATTTCATTTGTCTAAGACTAGTAGCTCTGACTAAAAGAAGTTTGAGGGGATTGTCTGAAAACTATTTCAGTTATGACTTTCATTACTATGCATCAAGGAGTAAGGGCAAGTTCAACATGGTGGGCTGGACACATACATTTGTCTTCCTGCCTCCCCAAATTCCTTGCAAATACAGAAAAGATAAAAGCCCTGGAAAATAGAGGAAGTTGCCTTTTCTAACCAAAAATGTTAAAGAATTCATGGAATACAAAGTGCAGGTAAGACTGGATTAAAAAGCCAAAGCAGGCAAAACAACAACAAATGCTTAAGGGCACCACCACAAAGAAAAGAGCCATTCTGACCAAGTGCAGCATCAATGGCCACAGGGGAGGGTGACAGGGAATCATTAGGACATTAAGCATTGCCTGCTGGATAACTGGGCTGGATGTGGTATTTACCTCCAAGATTCAGCAATGAAAACTGCTTTCCAAAAAAACAGGGTGATGACTAAAGGGTAGAGTTTCAGGGTTTTTTTCCCCCAGAAGGAACTCTACGTATCATTACAAAAAAAAGAAAAATAAAAGTAACTCCAACAAAGAGGGAAATGTATAAAAGTACTTTGCAATGGAGTAGAGCATTCATTTGTTTGTTTGTTTGGTAAAGGTGGGAGTGCCTGAGTGATTAAATACTCTACTCTCATACACCATAAAAGGAAACTTCCCTTATTGACACATTCTGCCCACTTACCCAGAGTTTACAAATCAGTCTTTTCATTCAGGGGGGAGGCCTCAGCAAAAATAATTACTTGGGAAAATTCACACCACTAACCTATAATTATATATTTAGTCGTTCATTTATAAATATAAATGGATAATCAACTATCTTTAGACATTTGACAAAAATCAAGGTGATGGATATAATGTTTTGAAACTACTAATTGGATGAAGTTTTCAAGTTATTATGTTGTCCTTTACCCAGTCCACCTATGTAGTCCTACCCCTGTAGGCTAAACTCAGAGGCACTGTACCTGAGGGAAGAGTAAGGCTACCATCCAACAAAACCCAGAGGATAGGGAAAGGAGGCTGCAACATTGGGGAGAGTTCCCACAAGATAACAAGGGACTGGAGAAGCACTTCAAGAGACCAGGAAAAGACAGAGGGAGAAAGACCACATCTTTCCCTCATCTCACTTCCAACCCACTCAGCTTATATGCTGTTCAAGGTGGTAACACCATACCTGGCAAACAGAAGTATGAAATGAAAAGAAATCTCATTTTCCAAAGTAAATAAGAATTCCAGAGAAAATATTAAAAGAAGTGGCTCCTATGTTTTCAGAGAGCTATCTGAAGAGTTAACATCTTCAATGTTCAATCATACTCCAAGCCTTGTGGGGTCTATGGCAGTGGTTTTGATAGATCTACTCAGGCACCTGCTACCATCACTTTGTCAAAACAGATCTTACGAAGGTCACTAACAAACTCTAAGTCGCCAAAGACCACAGGTATTTTTTTTTGTCTTCATCTTACTTTAACTCTCAATATCTTTTTATACTATCATCACTCCCTTGCTTCTTAAAGTCCTCTGTTCCTTTGGTTTCCATCATATCGGACACCCTGTCCTTCCCACTCCCTCTCTGTCTCTTTTGCACTTTCATCTATTTCATAGTCAGGGTCCCGGAAGAAAATACACTACAGTTAACAGAAGACTCTTTCCACGTGTGTCAGGGTAAAAGTGAGGCACCCAGACACAAGTCAGCAGGAAGTCATTACCTCTGTGTTTAAAGGGAGAAAAGGAGGAAAAACTGTTACCCAGGCCTAGAGACTGCTTGGGTCCCTGGAAGACAGGATGCCTGAGAGGAGTTCTAATAAAGAAGCACAGCCTCACCAGAACCATGTCCAGGCAATGAAGGAACAAAGAGGGGGTGGGAAATAAATCCCCTGACCTCTTTCTCTTCCCCTCCCCCAAATCCCACCAACATTTCCTATTAGCTGGCCTAACCAAAGCCAGAGGCAAGGAAACCAAGTGGCCCAGTCTGAAGAGGTAAACACCCCTCTCCCAGGACACAAACCAAAAATCACCAACATGTTGCTCCACTACCCAGATACTAATTAAGATTTAATTTGAATGCTGGAGCTCTCTACAGTTAGAGCTCCGGCCCTCTCTGCTTCTCACTCTGTCCTCTGTACTGGGCAGCCTCATCTGTGCTCACAGCTTCAATTTCTATCTATAATCAAATGGTCCTCAAATATATCTCTGTTGCCCAATCTCTCCTCTGAGTTCCAAACTTGAATATTCACTTGACTTCTCCATGTGGATATACAAAAGGAACTAAGGCTCCTCAAATTGAACATTTCAAAATTATCTCAGGGTCACTCCTACCCCATGCTGCCTCCCATGCAACATAAAACCCAGTCCTCTTCCTGTATTTTCTCTTGAATGGCACTACCATATATTCAGTAACCAAGCCAGAAACCTAGAAATCATCCTTAAGACATCCCTGTCCCTTGCCTTCCACATCTAACCTAAAAGATCTTTACTTGTCTACTTCTTTCCATCTGTACTGACTCATCCTGGGACAGCTTCCCATCTGAACTACTATAATAACCAGTAGTTATAATTACCACTCCTCTTCTTTCCAGTATTGATTGCTCAAAATTCTCCATTCAAAGTCACATTAATTTTTTAAATATGTAAATCCAATCATGTCAACACCACCCTCATTCTACCCCTACATCAGTTTAAAACTTTCCCATTGCTCTTAGAATAAACCAGAAGTATTAACATAGCCTAAAAAGTGCTATGGAAAAAAAAAACCTGCCTGGCTCTCCTTTACCCTCAGTCCTTGAGCTGCCTTGGCCTTCTCTCAGACCTTTGAATACACCACATTTTTCCATATCACAGTGCCTTTGCACATGCTCTTCCCTCTTTCTGAAACACTTTTCCCTCACTTTGTTTTTAATTTTTTTTGATGTTTATTTATTTTTGAGACAGAGAGAGACAGAGCATGAATGGGGGAGGGTCAGAGAGAGAGGGAGACACAGAATCCAAAGCAGGCTCCAGGCTCTGAGCTGTCAGCACAGAGCCTGACACGGGATCATGACCTGAGCCGAAGTCAGATGCTCAACCAACTGAGCCACACAGGCGCCCCCCTCACTTTTTTTTTAAAATTTAAATCCAAGTTAGTTAACATATAGTATAGTATGATTTCAGGAGTAAAATTTAGTGACTCATCACTTACATATAACACCCATTGCTCATCCCAACAAGTGTCCTCCTTAATTCCCAACACCCATTTAGCCCATCTCCCTGCCCATCTCCCCTCCAGCAACCCACAGTTTGTCCTCTGTATTTAAGAGTCTCTCATGGTTTCCCTCCCTCTCTGTTTTTATCTTAGTTTTCCTTCCCTTCCCCTATGTTCATCTGTTTTGTTTCTTAAATTCCACATTTGAGTAAAAACATATATTTGTCTTTCTCTGACTGATTTATTTAGCTTAGCATAATATACTACAGTGTCATCCAAATTGCTGCAAATGGCAAGATTTCATTCTTTTTGATCACTGAGTAATATTCCATTGTATATATATCCCACCCCTATTTTACCAATCTATCAGTCGATGGATATTTGGGATCTTTCCATAATTTGGATAATTTTGAGAGTGCTGCTATAAATATTGGGGTGCATGTGTCCTTTTGAATCAGCATTTTTGTATCCTTTGGATAAATACATAGTACTGCAATTGCTGAGTTGAGGATAGTTCTATTTTTAATTTTTTGAGGAACTTCCATACTGTTCTCCAGAGTCGCTGTACCAGTTTGCATTCCCACCAATAGCACAAAAGTGTTCCTTTTTCTCCACATTCTCACCAACATCTGTTATTTCCTCAGCTGTCCATTTTAGCCATTCTGACAGGTGTGAAGTGGTATCTCATTGTGGTTTTGATTTGTATTTCCCTGATGATGAGTGATGTTGAGTATCTTTTCATGTGGCTGTTAGCCATCTGGATGTCTTCTTTGGACAAGTGCCTATTCATGTCTTCTGCCCATTTCTTCACTGAATTATTTGTTTTCTGGGTGTTGAGTGTGATAAATTCTTTAAACATTTTTGATACTAACCCTTTATTGAATATGTTATTTGCAAATATCTTCTCCCATTCCATCAATTGCCTTTTAGTTTTATTGATTGCCTCCTTAGTTGTGCAGAAACTTTTCAACTTGATGAGGTCTCAACAGTTCATGTTTGTTTTTGTTTCCCTTGCCTCTGGGGATATGTTTAGTAAGAAGTTGCTGCAGGCGAGGGCAAAGAGGTTTCTGCCTGCTTTCTCCTCTATGATTTTGATGGTTTCCTTTTTTTCAGATCCTATCTGATGTTCATTCATTAATTTATTTAAAAAATATTATTATTATTATTTTAATTTATTGTCAAGTTAGCTAACATACAGTGTATACAGACATGAATTCAGCAAAGAAGTTGCTGCAGCCAAGGTCAAACAGGTGGCTGCCTGTTTTCTCTTCTGGGATTTTGATAGTTTCCTGTCTCACATTTAGGTCTTTCAACCATTTTGAATTTACTTTTGTGTATGGTGTAAGAAAGTGGTCCAGTTTCATTGTTCTGCATGTCACTCTCCAGTTTTCCTAATACCATTTGCTAAAGACACCATCTTTTTCCCACTGAATATTCTTTCCTGCTTTGTCAAAGATTAGTTGCCCATACATTTATGCGTCCATTTCTGGGTTCTCTATTCTGTTCCATTGATCTCTGTGTTTGTTTTTGTGCCAGTACCATACTGTATTGATGATTACAGCTTTGTAGTAGAGGTTAAAGTCTGGGATTGTTATGCCTCCAGCTTTGGTTTTCTTTTTCATCACTATTTTGGTTATTCAAGGTCTCTTGTGGTTCGATAAAAATTTTAGGATTGTTTGTTCTAGCTCTGAGAAGAACTCTGGTGTTATTTTGATACCATTGCATTGCACTGAATGTGTAGATTGCTTTGGGTAGTATCGACATTTTAACAATATTTCTTCTTCCAATCCATGAGCCTGGAATATTTTTCTTTGTGTCTTCTTCAATTTCTTTCATAAGCTTTCTACAGTTTTCAGCATACAGATCTTTTACCTCTTTGGTTAGGTTTATTCCTAGGTGTTTTATGTCTCTTGGTGCAATTGTAAATGGGATCAATTCCTTGGTTTCTCTTTCTGCTGCTTCATTATTGGTGTATAGAAATGCAACTGATTTCTGTATGTTGATTTTATATCCTGCAACTTTGCTGAATTCATGTATCAGTTCTAGCAGTCAACATAGTACTGAAGGCCCTAGCCTCAGCAACCAGACAACAAAAAGAAATAAAAGGCATACAAATTGGAAAAGAAGAAGTCAAACTCATGTTTTCACAGATGACATAATACTCTATGTGGAAAGCCCAAAAGAATCCCTCACACTTCTAACTCAGCTCTCAAATCTTAACATGAATTTTACTCTTCATGAAAGCCTTCCCTGACTCTACAGACAGAATCCAGTCCTCTGTTACACTTCCATAGTACCATGTTCCTTTCCTGTACAGCATTTATATTTATCTGTAATTATAATTTACATTATTATTCAAGTAATAATAATTGAATATTATTATTTATTGCTGTGAGAGTAGTGGCTTAAAACAATAATGATTATAATTTCTCATGATTCTGAGGTGTATTTGAGGGTTCTTCATGCTGCTTCACTCAGCTATTGGGTAGCTTAGAGTCTAGGCTTAGCTAGGATAGCTGGAATAGCTGAAACTCACTCTACATGTGATCTTTCATCTTCAAGAAAGTTAAAACAAGCTACTTCACAAGATGGAAAAGTGTTCTAAGGAGACAAAAGTTCCTAAGAAGGAAGAGAGGAAGTCCAATAACATCATGTAAGTCTCATTCTGTTGGTCAAAGTAAGTCATAAGGCCAACCCAGATTCTAGGTGTGGAAAAATAGATTCTATGTGTCGATAGAAGGAGCTATAAGTAATTTGTGACCATGTTTAATATCCCACACTGCTCTACATGCTAACTCCACAAGAGCAGCAAATAAGTCCTTCTTGCTCTTTGCTGGATCCCCTTTTATTTACTCAAAATATGTTTGTGGATTGCTTCTTTCACTATGCAGAGCTTTCTTTTTTATTGTATTTTATTTATTTATTTATTTGTTTGTTTGTTTATTTATTTTGAAAGAGAGAGAGAGAGAGAGTGCAAGTAAGGGAGGGGCAGAGAGAAGGAGAGAGAGAGAACCCCAATCAGGCTCTGCACTGTCAGCACGGAAACTGATGCAGGGCTTGAACCCAAGAACTGTGACATCATGACCTGAACTGAAACCTGGAGTCAGATGTTTAACCAAATGAGCCACCCAGGCACCCCTGTACAGAAGCTTTCTATTTTGAGGTAGTCCAATAGTTATTTTTGCTTTTGTTTCTCTTGCCTCAGGAGACATATCTAGAAAGAAGTTACTATGGCCAATGTCAAAGAAGTTACTGCCTATGGTTTCTTCTATGATCTTTATGGTTTCGGGTCCCTCAGTTATGTCTTCAATCCATTTGGAATTTATTTTTGTATATGGTGTAAGTGGTCCAGTTTCATTCTTCTGCACGTTGCTGTCCAATTTTCTCAACACCATTTGTTGAAGAGCCTGTTTTTTTTTCCCCTTAGATATTCTTTTCTGCTTTGTCAGAGGTTAGTTGACCATACAGTTATGGGTCCATTTCTGGGTTTTCTACTCTTTTCCATTGATCTGTGTTTCTGTTTTTGTGCCAGCACCATACTGTTTTGATTACTACCACTTTGTAATATAATTTGAAGTATGGAATTGTGATGCCTCCAGCTTTGTTTCTTTTTCAAGATTGCTTTGGTTATTAAGCATCTTTTGTGGCTCCATACAAATTTTAGGGTTGTTTGTCTAGCTCCTTGAAAAATACTATTGGTATTTTGATAGGGATTCTATTAAGTGTGTGCAAATGACATATACAATAAATAGTTACTATCAAAATATATAAAGAACTTATAAAACTCAACACTCAAAAAACAAATAATTCAGTGAAGAAATGGGCAAAAGACATGAATAGATATTTTTCCAAAGAAGACATCCAGATGGTTAAAAAACACATGAAATGATAGTCAACATCACTCATCATCAGGGAAATACAAATCAAAACTACAATGAGATATCACCTCACACTAGTCAGAATGGATAAAATCAAAAACACAGGAAACAACAGATGTTGGTGAGAATATGGAGAAAGGGGAACCCTCTTACACTGTTGGTGGGAATGCAAACTGGTACAGCCACTCTGGAAAACAGTATGGAGGTTCCTCAAAGTTAAAAATAGAACTACCCTATGACTTAGTAATTGCACTACTAGGTATTTATCCAAAGGATACAAAAATTGTGATTTGAAGGGATACATTCAGGGGCGCCTGGGTGGCTCAGTCGGTTAAGCGTCTGACTTCAGCTCAAGTCATGAACTCACGGTCCGTGAGTTTGAGGCCCATGTCAGGCTCTGTGCTGACAGCTCAGAGCCTGGAACCTGCGTCAGATTCTGTGTCTCCCTCTCTCTCTGCCCCTCCTCTGCTCGTGCTCTATCTCTCTCTGTCTCTCAAAAATAAATAAACAAAAAAAAATTGAAGGGATACATGCACCCTAAAGTTTATAACAGCATTATCAACAATAGCCGAGTTATGAAAAGAACCCAATTGTCCATCAATTGATGAATGGATAAAGAAGGGATGATATCAGTTATCAAAAAGAATGGAATCTTGCCATTTGCAATGACCTGGATGGAGCTAGAGAGTATCACGCTAAATGAAATAAGTCAGTCAGAGAAAGAGAAATGTCACATGATTTCACACATATGTGGAATTTAACAAACAAAATAAATGAACTTGCGGTAGGGGGAAAGAGAGGAAAACCAAAAAACAGACTCTTTAACTATAGAGAACAAACTGATGGTGGAGGAGGTGGGTGGTAGGATGAGTTAAATAGGTGATGGGGATTAAGAAGGTCACTTGTAATGAGCACTGGGTGTTGTATGGAAGTATTGAATCACTACATTCTAAACCTGAATGTAATATTACACTGCATGTTAACTAGCTGAGATTTAATATTTTTTTACATTTTTTATGTGTATTTATTTTTGAGAGACAGAGAGACACAGCATGAGTGGGGAGGGACAGAGAGAGAAGGAGACACAGAATCCAAAGCAGGCTCCAGGCTCTGAGCTGTCAGCAAGAGCCTGACACAGGGCTTGAACCCATGAACCGCAAGATCATGACCTGAGCCAAAGTCAGACGTTTAATTCACTGAGCCACCCAGGCGCCCCTTAACTAACTGAAATTTAAATAAGCTTTTAAAAAACCAAAATATATTTGTGGAGGTTTTGATACATGCCCGGTTCTATGTATATAGTTGGCACTCAAAAAGTATTGTTGGTAGAGAGAAGAGAGAGGGAGAAAAGAATCTTCACAGGCACACATGCATGTACACAGAATTCACAGACTCTGACACAGACCCAACACTGTGTTTTCAATGAACAAAAAGCTGCCATAAATTATAAATACATTTTATTCAATGTGGACACTAACTTCATCTATATATAGTAGAATTAGGGTAATGTGATATCATGGAAATAGCTCAAAGCTCAAAGTGGGAAAACAAGGCTTAAAAAATATAATTCTTCCCCAATCAGCTGTGCAATTTCAAGCATGTGACCTTTCTGGAACTCAGCACCTTCATCTATAAAACGGAAGTAGGGTTGAAAGAGATTTTTGTCTGCTTTATTCATTGATGTAGTCCAGTACCCAGAACAGTGCCTGGGACACAGTAGGCAGTCAATAAATATTTGTTAATGAATGAATGAATGAATGAATGAATGAATAAATGAATTTTAAAAGAACAAGATGCACTCCAACCTCCTTTCCAATTCTAATATTTTGTAATTCTAGTCCCTGGAATTCTTATAATTATTTCATGGTATTTTACTGCCAAATATATTCCACCTCTGGCAGCAGAAATACCTAACCCCATTTGCTCCTATGATCTCAAAATACAAAGCTGTAAGTCCCTAAGCCTCTCCAGCTGAGAGAGAAAAGATTTTCACCATAACCAGATCAACTGAATACAGTCTTTAGTGGGTTCTGCTTATTTATTAAACAATAACAAAAGGAATCTTTGAGAAGTGGAGGAATTACCCAGGTCATACCTTACAATATATACAACCCCAGCAGGCTATGGTAGCTGTAATCTTTTGGTGGAGGCAGAGAGAAAGTTCCCTAAATATCATTTTTCCTAACTAGGGCAGACAAACTAACAGCACAACATCATTTCACAGTTTGCTCTTGATATGGGTTTTCTTCTAAGACAATGGACCATTTTTGCCATTACAAAACGACAAACACCCATCTTTCCTCATAGATAAAAATGTGATATGACACTGGCCAATACTTCCATAAGGTGACAGAGTCATTACATCTAAGCCAAGGTAGCAAGTATCCCCACAAACATGAGGACCAACCAACCAAGGCCCCAAGGAAGGACAGAGAACATCTGTTTTCTGGACCTGAATGCAGCTTCAACCTAACTTGTAGCCCAGCCAGTACAGCCAGGGCTATGGGCCAACATCATTCAATACCCAGCACCTTGCACTAGAAGTTGCCTGCAGTCAGCTGCAATTCCCTTAGTCACTTTATTTCAGATCTTGTGTTTGGCACAAAATGCATAGTTGAAAAGGGCATGGCCTGTGAATCAGATTTGGCCCTGATGTTTACAAAACCATATGACATTAAATAAGGTCTACAAAATATAGGTATGTAAGATCCAGCTTGCAGAGACTGAAGCAAGAAATTTTTACTATGCCTCTTTTGATGTAGGAAAATCACTGTGTCATTGTTGGTTTTGGTCACTGAGCAATAAATACAGCTATCACTGCTTCTTGCTCCATCCTGAACTCTATAGTGGACTTCTACTTTTTAATTTATTTACTTTTGCATAGTTGATAGTTTTAATATTATTTTTGTCTTTTCCAGAGATGAAATTATATTACATACTGAATATCCTTTTTAAAATTTCTGTTGTAGGGGCACCTGGGGGCTCAGTCGGTTAAGTGTCAGACTCTTGACTTTGGCTCAGATCATGATCTCACGGTTTGTGAGATAGAGCCCTGTGTCTGGTTCTGTGCTGACAGCACAGGATGCTGCTTGGGATTCTCTCCCTGTCTCTGCCCCTTCCTCACTCATACATGCATGTACTCTCACTCTCTCTCAAAATAAATAAAGTAAACTTAAAAATACACACATACTTCTATTCTAATATGCCTCTCCAGAAGCACTAAGATTCACTGCTTCAGTTTTTTCAACTAGAATTCAAAAAGGTTTATTATTAAGTAGGTACATTTGCTTATTAGTTAAAAATCATTGAGTATGATTATTGAATACTCAGGGAGAAATCAGAGACTGACATACACAGAAGCAAATTTTCAGAGAATAAATAGATGACTTCTTAGGGCAACTGATGGCATGAGAAGGCTTTTTGTGTTTAGCAAGTGTGGTAATCATATGAACTCCACCTCTCCATGCTTTCAGGTGAGAGGATGCCCATGCCTCACCCCTGTCAGGGTCCTGTCCCAGAACTGGGAGTTGTTACAGGGCTATGGCTCAGAAACAGAGTGAGAATGTCAATAATTCGATAATAAAGAAAGCTGAAAACATCACAGTTTGTTAAAATGTCCGTGGCCTCCAAATAGTTACATCAAAATAGATGAATGGATAAAGAAGATGTGATATTTATTTATAATGGAATATTAACATAAAAAAATGAGATCTCGCCATTTGTGACAACATGGAAAGATCTAGAGGGTACTATGCTAAATGAAATAAGTCAGATTGAGAAAGACAAATGCCACATGATTTCACTTATATGTGGAATCTAAAAATCAAAACATACCCTATGACCCAGCAATAGCACTGCTAGGCATTTACCCAAGGAATACAGGAGTGCTGATGCATAGGGGCACTTGTACTCCAATGTTTATAGTAGCACTTTCAACAATAGCCAGATTATGGAAAGAGCCTAACTGTCCATCAACTGATAAGTGGACAAAGAAATTGTGGTTTATATACACAACGGAATAATACTTGGCAATGAGAAAGAATGAAATATGGCCTTTTGTAGCAATGTGGATGGAACTGGAGAGTGTTATGCTAAGTGAAATGAGTCACACAGGGAGAGACAGATACCATATGTTTTCACTGTTATGTGGATCCTGAGAAACTTAACAGAAGACCATGGGGGAGGGGAAGAAAAAAAACAGGGAGGGAGCCAAACCATAAGAGACTCTTAAAAACTGAAAACAAACTGAGGGTTGACCGGGGGGGGGGGGGGGGGAGGGAGGGGAAAGTGGGTGATGGGCATTGAGATGGGCCCCTGTTGGGATGAGCACTGGGTGTTGTATGGAAACCAATTTGACAATAAATTTCATATTAAAATAAATAAATAAATAAAAATCAAAACAAATGAACAAGCAAAATAAAAAGAGACTTGTAGAGAACAGGAGAGGACAGATGTGGGGGATAGGCAAATAGGGAATGAAAGTTGAAAGGTACAAACTTCTGGTTATAAAATAAATAACATGGGGATACAATGTACAACACAGGGAAGGAATATCGTTAATAATAGGTAAAAAACTTTGTATAGTAACAGATGATAGCTAGATTTATCCTGGTGATCATTTTGTAATGTATATAAATGTTGAACCACTATGTTGTACACCTGAAACCAATATTGTATATCAACTACACTTCAATTTAAAAAAAATAATGGCCAAAGCATAAGAGACTCTTAAAAACTGAGAACAAATTGAGGGTTGATGGGGGGTGGGAGGGAGGGGAGGGGGGGTGATGGGTATCGAGGAGGGTACCTTTTGGGATGAGCACTCGGTGTTGTATGGAAACCAATTTGACAATAAATTTCATATATTGAAAAAAATAAAAATAAAAAAATAAAAAATAAAAGTAAAAATATAAAAAAAAATAATGGCTACATCTGAATAGCTCAATCAAAATGTCCAATGCCCTTCCAGGTAGTGCATGTAGATTGAACACATAGTAGGTTCTCAATAAATGGTGGTTATCAGGATCATTTTCCTGCACTGCTACCATTCTAAGTTCCTAGTACAGGCAACAAATTCAGCAGACACCTGCTCAACACCTACTATGTCCAGGTACTGGCCTGGCACCTGCAGGAGCAGAGAGGAGCTATTGTCTCCAGCAGCTGGCTTTCCTTATTTCCCTGGAGCCTTCCCATCAACTGACCCGGCAACATAAAAACTCTGCCAAGGCTGACATAGGGGGATGCAAGAACTGGCCTGGAATGTTTTGTTTGAGCTCCAACTCATTTATTATTGTGTTTCTATTTATGCTCACAGCTGCTGCTATAATGTGCATTATTTTTAGAAGCTGAAAAATACAAGTAAGGAAGGAAAAAGAAAAGGTGCTTTGTCTCTACTGAATTTTCAACAATTAAAGAACAGCCAAATTCTAAAATTCAAGGAGATGTTTACAGAAAACAGTAAAGATGGAAAAGACAAGTTTGGGCTTCCAATGCATTCTGGAAATAATTTTGAAAAAAAGAAAAAAGAAAAATGCAATTCCTAGACCTGGAGGGGAATTAAAAGCTAAAACATCATGGGTATCTGATGCCCCCTAAATTCCTGCAGAGTCATGCTATGTGGCTCTTAGAGTTGATGGAATTTTATGTTTGTGACAATGATCTGGGTATGTTCAGGTACTTATTAAAGATGAGACACACTTTTCATTACACTTAGGGACCTGGTTTGTTATGAAGAAAAACAAACCTGCCTTTGGATTAAATACAGTAAAATCCTCTTCAGGAGCTTACCTGGTAGAATAGGGCAAAGTCTACAATGCAAGGAAGGCAAAGAGAGTAAAAAATTTAAAGGAGATAAAAGAAAAGAGTGTGGCTATTCAAATGAAGGAGGAAGAATAAGAAAGTTTACCTGAAGGAGCTGCAATTCAAGGATGGACAGGTTTTACCCAATTATAGGACTAGAAGGAGTAGCACATCCCATGTGAATATCTGAGATGCTGAAGTTTAAATATTCAAAATTTAGTGAGATAACATCACTGTTCAGAATTAACATCCTTAAATACCCAGTCAGAGTATTTTAATATTTTTGGTTTTTTAGAATGTCATCTATATATTTCACATAGCTACAGTACCATCATGAGAAAACTTATTCAGTGCATTTTCATTTGATGCACACCTAGGAGCTGTATAAATATACATCAGTATTATTTTTCATTAAATGTGACTTAGTTACAGCAGCTTGCTAATTAAGTTGCAGTTTATCAACACATTGAAACTGTTTTCACTAATGTCAAAAGCTCATTTGCATTGCTAAAGAGCTTTAATGTTATTTATTTTTGAGAGCATCTTAAGGGTTTGAGCTGCAAGGATATTTGCCTGCAAGCCCAAATAATTTGAAGATAAGGTTGATATATTTTAAATTGTATTAAAACATATTGGAGGAAAATGAAATTTCTTTCTCTTCATTATAGAAGATCCTTTCCATGACCCACCATCCACAATTTTAAAAAACCCTTTTTTTTTCTATTGATTATTCTTTGAAACTTGAAGATATAAACTTAATAAGAATTCCATCATTTAAAAGGAGAGTTTCTAATTCTGGAACATTTCCCCTTCTTCATGTGATGTGACTCAAATGTTTTGGAGGGTTGGTTGGTTGGGGTTTTTTGTAATGTTGATGTTGGTCTTTTTGCTGTTTCTATTATTGTTCTTTGTTTTGTTTATTTGTTTTTATGACTTAAGAACACAGGCAAAGGTATTATCATATATTCCTCTCCAAATTATGACTACTCTAATCTATATTTCCAGAAGGATATCCTAGCTAAAATAAATGAACAAAGATTAGGCAACCAATAAACCTGCTCTAGAAACAACTAGCAAATTTCAAGTTCCCATTCAAAGAGAACAAGTATCTTCCTATTATTGTCTTCCCAAATCCACTCCTTGCCTGTTATTTTGTTGTGTTGTGGTGCTGATGGTCATGATGGTGATGGTTCCAGTCATATTCAGCTCCTACCATAATGAGCACTGTCTTAGGAATGAGGCATGCCTGACCGTGGCAATACCAACCAGTAGGAAAGAGTATTTGACCAGGACCAGGTAACATAGGGCAGGGAAACAACCACAGCTGACCCCAAGAGTAGAGTAGTAATACCCAGCGACCCAATGGATCATGGAGTTAATGGAGGGTGAGACCACAGAGTCTCTCAATTTTTGTAGAGAGGCAATCTTGCAAGTCTGTCACTGTCTAAGGAAATCCTGCTATCATGGGCACCCAGTGTCTGCTCTTTAGGAAGCAAGAATTAAGTCAAAAGCTCTACTTTTTATTACTATCAGCAGTCCAACTGTTAATTTGTTTCCTTCTCAGAAACTGGAGTGTTCTTAGTCCTACAGTGGGGACAAGGAGATATTACTACATAAATGGGGGGGGGGGGCAGGGGGAGGCTGGATGTAGCCGATAGGCAGAAATTTAGAAACTGCCTTAGAGACATCCCATTTGTTTTTCAGTTGAGAAGGTGAAGTTTCTCTAAATCAGTTCTCCTCATCATAACAGAGCTCATTTGCCAATGGAGAAGAGATATCTTGTTCTCCTGCATGAAGTAAAATTCTAACCAGCATAAAATGCTTCTCTAGATTAAACAACAAAGACAGAATACTGTCCCAAGAAGGAAAATGGCAAAAATAACTTAGTTCTCAGGAGAAAAGAAAGGGAGCAAAGTGAGACTTCCATTTTAATCACCTTTACTTGCATTCACACAGAATCATATGCAAAGAAATTTCTAGGAGAATGAAATACAAGACACCATGTAGTGTGGTCAGGAAAATCCAACATTGATAATGACCTCACTCCCAAGCCCCCACTGCAATGGAAATCCAAGTGCATACAGCTTGCCCAGCTGTCCTGAGTGCCAATTCTGCCTCTGCTACTCTAGGGTCTTCTGAACCCTGCTCCTGCTCTACTCACCTTTCTTCCCCAACTTCAGCCCTGGATCTCTAGGATTGTGGCACCAGAGTCCCTACTAATACTCTCTGCCCATTTCAAGGGACATGTAGGTACATCATCTTGAACTTTCTGTTAACAGCTGTTTGTCAGGACTCTGACCTCTGTTGCAGTCTCTAATGGGTACAATTTCAAGTTTTAGTCCAACCAACTCCTGTTGAATCTCAAGACAAAGCATGTGTCAACAATTCCTAACCTTTCCTCATCTTTTCCATACAAAGAGAGTGTAGGGAGCATCCAGGGAAACTTATGGTCCTTGGGTATAAATTATCCAAATTAGCAGTAAAAGCAGCTAAATTAAGACTAAGGAAGGGATACCTATATCCTCTACCCTTGCATCTGACTGATGAGATTATGACCAAGATGTTTTTTAATATTTTTAAAGAGAATCTAAAACAAGTTAATAAAAACCAAAAGGTGTCCAAACATGAAGAGACCGATTGATGGGGAAAAATTCTAGAGATGTCAAATGTCTCAGAAAAGTCTTAATAGAAGAGGTGTTCATGAGAATTTAAAACTATAAACTAGGCAAAGAAGTGAAGAAGTGTTTAGAGAGATAACACACGGGAAAAAATTGAATTAAGAAAAATATAAGATAAAAAATAGTAAAAAATAGGGATGGGGTTAATAGATGATGAGGATTAAGGAGTGTACTTGTGATGAGCATCAGGTGTTGTATGAAGTGTTGAATCACTAAACTGTACACCTGAAATTAATATTATACTGTATGTTAACTAATTGGAATTTAAATAAAAACTTAAAAAAAACAGTATGCTCAATAATAATAATAATAAATAATTGTGAGTTGAATATCAAGAATTAACTTACCAAGGAAAGTTAGTTGCTGTTATGTCCACTGCTCACAAATGGCAAATTGACTCTAATCTACTAAAGCTTTTCCCAATAGCAATGAAGCAATCATTACATAAGTAGAGCCCTTTGAGTAGGAGAGAGGTAAAAGGGCAAATTATAACTTATTCTTCTAGAAATCAGGTCCTCCTGACTTCTGATCTAGGTAGGTGTGATTAAATATTAATATAGGTAACTCCCTAATCCAAGAAACTTATAAAAAAGGCTGTGAATAGATATCCATTCCAAAACCACATTTATACTAGGAAATGATTATTGAACTCGAAATAAATATGTATTCATAAAGTAAAATACAATTTTCCTCTAGGAATTGTACCTCATTTTCACCCCAAAATCACTTTGTCTCATTAGCCTTTCCAACTGCAGCAGCTAAAACTGGGAGTAAATTTTATCCTGGCCTCACTCTTCCAAAATCAGTGTGAAATATGGGAATAAAACATTACACTTAGTGTAAGATGTGGGCACCAGTCCTGTTCTCATCATTTATAAGCTTTATGGCCCTGGGAAATCTGCTTCTCTTGATCTTATTTCCCAATGGGAATGCTCTTGACTAATAACTGTCCTTCATAAGTTATGTATTGCCATGAGGATCAAATGAAATGATGCCTGTAAAAGGGATTGCAGATTGTAAGAGTCAAGGAGAGCTGTCCAGGGATGCCTGATATGAATCTGAAAGAATAGACACAAGAAATGTGGTAAGAAGTCATTTCAGGGAGAGGAAGCATGGATGCAAGAGAAGTAACTGGGTTTCCAGAGAGCTATCAGTAGTTACATCAATATGTTTGTGAGACCCATACTTTTAGGGAAGATGGGGCTGAAGAAGACCTGGATCAAGAAGGACTTTATGTGCCAGGCTTAAGAGCATACATTTTAGCCTGGGGAGAGTTGTGCTTAAGTTTGAAGTCTTACAGTCCCTCCTTCTAAGAATCAGCAAGAGCTGGAGCTGCCTAACAATACATAAGCACATATTTTTTCATCATACAGTAAGTTTACCATGGACAGAGACTAGAGAAAAGATTAGCAGAAGTTAGCAAGGGAAAAGATGGCAGCGTTGGGGGATGCTGGGCTCACCTCGTTCTGCTGATCACTTAGATTCCACCCACAGCTGCCTAAATAACCCAGAAAAACACCAGAAGACTACCAGAATGGACTCTCCAGAGCCAAGCATAGACAAGAGGCCCACAGAAGAGGGTAGGAAGGGTGGAGAGACGGTGTGTACTACAAGGACTGGCAGGAGGGAGCCGGGGTGGTGCAGGGGCAGCCCGCCAGCAAGGCAGAATCCCCAGTCTGGCTTACAAAAGCAGAGGGGACAGACTGCATGAGTTCTGACAGCCAGCGGGACTTAACATCTGGAATGTTATAAGTCAACAGCTCTGCTCGGAGAGTGGGAGTGCCAGAGGACACCGGGAGGGAGAGGTGTTGAGCCCTGGAAGACAGAGCTCAGCTCACCAGGGAACAAAGGCACTGGCCAGAGCCATATCCCTCTCCCATCCCCCAGCCGAAACCCCAAAGGGAACCAGTTCACAGAACTTGCTTGCACCGTGCAAACACCAAACGCTGTGCTTCTGAGGATCCATCCCTCCGACTGGTCCGCCTCCCTCCTGGTGCTACAGGGCCCCTCCCGCAGGGGAACACCTACGGCAAAGCCAGCAGAGCCTACCCCTCCTGCCCCTGTGCACCTTGTGGATCCACCCCGGCTAATACACCAGAACCCATGAAAGCAGCACCACAAGCCTGGCAGTGTGCAAGTAGCCAAGACAGGGGCCACACCACTCCACAGTGAGTCCTGCCCCTGGGAGAGGGGAAGATAAGGTACACACCAGTCTGACTGTGGCCCCAGCAGTGGGCTGGGGACAGACATCAGGTCTGACTGTGGCCCCACCCACCAACACAAGTTACTCCAGACAGCACAGGGGAATTGCCCTGCAGTTCAGCACTACCCCAGGGACTACCCAAAATGATGAAACAAAGAATTCTCTTCAAAAGAAACTCCAGGAAGTAGCGACAGCTAACGAATTGATCCAAAACAATTTAAGCAATATACCAGAACAAGAATTTAGAATAATAGTCACAAAATTAATCGCTGGGCTTGAAAAAACTATAGAGGACAGCAGATAATCTATTGCTACAGAGATCAAGGGACTAAGAAATAGTCATGAAGAGCTAAAAAATGCTATAAATGAGGTGCAAAATAAAATGGAGGCAATTACAGCTCGGATTGAAAAGGCAGAGGAGAGAATAAGTGAATTAGAAGATAAAATTATGGAAAAAGAGAAAGCTGAAAAAAGAGAGATAAAAAAAAATCCAGGAGTATGAGGGGAGAATTAGAGAACTAAGTGATGCAATCAAACAGAACAATATCCGTATAATATAAATACCAGAAGAGGAAGAGAGAGAGAGAAAGGGGCTGAAGGTATACTTGAACAAATCATAGCTGAGAACATCCCTGATCTGGGGAAGGAAAAAGGCATTGAAATCCCAGAGGCATAGAGAACTTCCTTCAGATGTAACTTGAATCGATCTTCTGCTCGACATATAGTAGTGAAACTGGCAAAATACAAGGATAAAGAGAAAATTCTGAAAGCAATTAGGGATACGCATGCTCTAACATATAAAGGGAGACCAATAAGACTAGTGACAGACCTACCTACTGAAACTTGCCAGGCCAGAAAGGAATGGCAGGAGATCTTCAATGTGATGAACAGAAAAAAATATGCAGCCAAGAATCCTTTACCCAGCAAACCTGTCATTCAGAATAGAAGGAGATATAAAGGTCTTCCCAAACAAACAAAAACTGAAGGAATTCCTCACCACTAAACCAGCTACAAGAGATCCTAAGGGGGACTCTGTGAGTGAAATGTTGCAAGGACCACAAAGTACGAGAGACATCACTACAAGCATGAAACCTACAGACATCACAATGACTCTAAACCCATATCTTTCAATAATAACACTGATTGCAAATGGATTCAATGTTCCAAACAAAAGACATAGGGTATCAGAATGGATAAAAAAAAGCAAGACCCATCTATTTGCTGCCTACAGGAGACTCATTTTAGACCCAATGACACCGTCAGATTGAAAGTGAGGGGATGGAGAACTATCTGTCATGCTACTGGAAGTCAGAAGAAAACTGGAGTAGCCATACTTATAACAGACAAACTAGACTTTAAATTAAAGGCTGTAATAAGAGATGAAGAAGGGCATTATTAATAATTACAGGGTGTATCCTTCAGAAAGAGCTAACAATTATAAATGTCTATGCGCCAAATATGGGAGCCCCCAAATATATAAAACAATTAATCACAAACATAAGCAACCTTATTGATAAGAATGTGGTAATTTCAGGGGACTTTAATACTCCATTTACAACAATGGATAGATCATCTAGACAGGATCAATAAACAAAGGCCCTGAATGATACATTGGATCAGATGGACTTGACAGATATATTTAGGACTCTGCATCCCAAAGCAACAGAATTTACCTTCTTCTTGAGTGCACATGGAACATTTTCCAAGATAGATCACATACTGGGTCACAAAACAGCCCTTCATAAGTATAAAAGAATTGAGATCATACCATGCACACTTTCAGACCACAATGCTATGAAGCTTAAAAAAACCACAGAAAAAAGTCAGGAAAACCTCCAAAAGCATGGAGGTTAAAGAACACCCTACTAAAGATGGGTCAACCAGGCAATTAGAGAAGAAATTTAAAAATATATGGAAACAAATGAAAATGAGAATACAACAATCCAAACGCTTTGGGATGCAGCAAAGGCAGTCCTAAGAGGAAAATACATTGCAATCCAGACCTATCTCAAGAAAGAAGAAAAATCCCAAATACAAAATCTAACAGCACACCTAAAGGAAATAGAAGCAGAACAGAGAAGACACCCCAAGCCCAGCAGAAGAAGAAAAATATAAAGATCAGAGCAGAAATAAACAATATAGAATCTAAAAAAAAACTGTAGAGCAGATCAATGAAACCAAGAGTTGGTTTTTTGAAAAAGTAAAATTGATAAACCTCTAGCCAGGCTTCTCAAAAAGAAAAGAGAGAGGAACCAAATAGATGAAATCTCGAAAGAAAATGGAATTATTATAACCAATCCCTCAGAAATACAAGCAATTATCAGGGAATACTATGAAAAATTATATGCCAACAAACTGGACAACCTGGAAGAAATGGACAAACTCCTGAACACCCACACACTACCAAAACCCAGAGGAGAAGAAATAGAAAACTTGAACAGACCCATAAGTAGTGAAGAAATTGAATCAGTTATCAAAAATCTTCCAAAAAATAAGAGTCCTGGAACAGATGGCTTCCCTGGGGAATTCTACCAGACACTTAAAGCAGAGTTAATACTTACCCTTCTCAAGCTGTTCCAAAAAATAGAAAGGGAAGGAAAACTTCCAGACTCATTCTATGAAGCCAGAATTACTTTGATTCCTAAACCACACAGAGTCCCAGTAAAAAAAGAGAACTACAGGCCAATATCCCTGATGAATATGGACGCAAAAATTATCAGCAAGATACTAGCAAATCGAATTCAAAAGCATATAAAAAGAATTATTCACCACGATCAAGTGGGATTCATTCCTGGGCTGCAGGGCTGGTTCAACATTTGCAAATCAATCAACATGATACATCACAATAAAAAAAGAAAAGATAAGAACCATATGATCCTGTCAATTGATGCAGAAAAAGCATTTGACAAAATTCAGCATCCTTTCTTAATAAAAACCCTCAAGAAAGTCGGAATAGAAGGAACATACTTAAACATCATAAAAGCCATTTAGGAAAAGCCCACAGCTAATATCAGCCTCAATGGGGAAAAACTGAGAGCTTTCCCCCTGAGATCAGGAACACGACAGGGATGTCCACTCTCACCACTGTTGTATAACATAATGGTGGAAGTCTTAGCCTCATCAATAAGGCGACAAAATGAAATAAAAGGCACCAAAAGTGGCAAAGATGAAGTCAAACTTTCACTTTTTGCAGATGACGTGATACTCTACATGGAAAACCCAAAAGACTCCACCAAAAGTCTGCTAGAACTGATACATGAATTCAGCAAAGTCGCAGGATACAAAATCAATGTACAGAAATCGGTTTTATCTTTATACACCAATAATGAAGCAACAGAAAGACAAATAAGGAAACATCCCATTCACAATTGCACCAAGAAGCATAAAATACCTAGGAATAAACCTAACCAAAGATGTAAAAGATCTGTATGCTGACAAACTATAGAAAATTTATGAAGGAAATTGAAGACACAAAGAAATGGAAAAACATTCCCTGATCATTGATTGGAAGAATAAATACTGTTAAAATGTAAATACTACCCAAAGCTATCTACACATTCAATGCAATCCTAATTAAAATCGTACCAGCATTCTTCTCAAAGCTAGAAAAGACAATCCTAAAATTTGTATGAAATCACAAAAGACCCTGAATAGCCAAAGTAATATTGAAGAAGAAAACCAAAGCAGGAGGCATCACAATTCTGGACTTCAGCCTCTACTACAAAGCTGTAATCATCAAGAAAGTATGATATTGGCACAAAAACAGACACATAGACCAATGGAATAGAATAAAGAACCCAGAATTGGACCTACAAATGTACGGTCAACTAATCTTTGACAAAGCAGGAAAGAGTATACAGTGGAAAAAAGACAGTCTCTTTAACAAATGGTGCTGGGAGAACTGGACAGCAACATGCAGAAGAATGAAACTAGACCACTCTCTTACACCATACACAAAAATAAACTCAAAATGGATGAAGGACCTGAATGTGAGACAGGAAACCATCAAAACCCTAGAGGAGAAAGCAGGGAAAAACCTCTCTGACCTCAGCCGCAGCAATTTCTTACTCAACACATCTCCAAAGGCAAGGAAATTTAAAGCAAAAATGAACTATTGGGACCTCATCAAGATAAGAAACTTCTGCACTGCAAAGGAAACAATCAACAAAACTAAAAGGCAATCAACGGAATGGGAAAAGATAATTGCAAATGACATATTGGATAAAGGGCTAGTATCCAAAATCTATAAAGAACTCACCAAACTCCACACCTGAAAAACAAATAATCCAGTGAAGTAATGGGCAGAAGACATGAATAGACACTTCTCTAAAGAAGACATCCAGATGGCCAACAGGCACAAGAAAAGATGCTCAACGTCGCTCCTCATCAGAGAAATACACATCAAAACCACACTGAGATACCACCTCATGCCAGTCAGAGTGGCTAAAATGGACAAATCAGGAGACTATAGATGCTGGAGAGGATGTGGAGAAACGGGAACCCTCTTGCACTGTTGGTGGGAATGCAAACAAGTGCAGCTGCTCTGGAAAACAATGTGGAGGTTCCTCAAAAAATTAAAGATAGACCTACCTTATGACCCAGCAGTAACACTGCTAGGAATTTACCCAAGATACAGGAGTGCTGATACATAGGGGCACTTGTACCCCAATGTTTATTAGCAGCACTTTCAACAATAGCCAAATTATGGAAAGAGCCTAAATGTCCATCAGCTGATGAATGGATAAAGAAATTGTGGTTTATATACACAATGGAATACTACGTGGCAATGAGAAAGAATGAAATATGGCCTTTTGTAGCAATGTGGATGGAACTGGAGAGTGTTATGCTAAGTGAAATAAGTCATACAGAGAAAGACAGATACCATATGTTTTTACTCTTATGTGGATCCTGAGAAACTTAATAGAAGACCATGGGGGAGGGGATAAATCTATCAAAACTTATTCATACTCTTAAAAAATTAAAATTGCTCTATAAGATTAAAAGTACATGCCAGTAGTAATTTTAAATGATAATTGTTGGACATGTGAAACAGAAGTAACTGAAAAATAATATGAATATGCTTAATAGGGGTAAATAAAATAGATTTTTTTCCTCTTTAAAATTTAGTGAAGAAAAAATAAAACAGGTAAAGGAAAACATTACATCAAAGATAGTGTAAATTGAGCTATGTATTTATTGTAATTCACTGGAAAACAAAGAAGAATGCCATCCCTAAATGCATAGTTTAGCTTTTAAATCACTGTGGAAAAATCTATTGTAATGAGAACAATACATACACATAAAAATCTAAGATTTAGAATCTTGCAAACAATATCACAAAATAAATTTCTAAAAAAAGTTTTAAAAATTTAACTCATAAGTACATAAAATGTTTTCAATGTTTAACTTGTCTGCCTGCTAACAAAAGACAGCAACCAGCTGCCACTTCCAAAATTAGGAAGCATTTTCCAAAATAAAAGGAGAAAAAGAGATGAAAATGGCATTCTTACACTTGGCAATTCAATATTCCTTACATACCTATGATTTCATGGCCCTGCACTAGGTGAATATAATAAGATTTAAAGTAGCTAGTATTTACTGACTCTTACGCTAGGCACTGTGTTCAACACTTTATATTCCTTATCTCATTACATTTTTGCCAGAAAAGTCTATCAGGTCACTATCACACCCAAAGATAGGGACAGATGAATGACAAAGCTACAGCTAGGACCTGAGACATCTGATTCCAGGCATAAACTCTTCAATGTCACTGCTAAGGTTCAAAAGACCCCAGGGCCAACTCCCAGAGGAATCATAAATGAATGCCAACCTACCAGAAACACTAAAGACAAAGTGAAAGCCAAGTTAATATAACAGAAATTACTTGACACTCTTTTATTAATTCAAAAATATTTATTGAGTGGCTGTTCTAGGCATCAAGGATCTAGCAGTAGACAAAACAAAGTCCCTATCCTGGTGGAAGGGCATTCACTTGAGAAAATACACAATAAAAAAAAAGTGAACAATTTCAGATAATCATAAGTGTAAAGAAGGAATGCACAGCATTTCTGGGAAGGCCTCTCTCTGAGGGGATAACATTAGGACAGAGACCTGAATCTCAGTGATGTGAGGGCACCAGGCCTGAAAAGGCTCAGCAAGAGCATTCCAGGCAGAGGGAAAGGCAGATGTAAAATCCCTAAGTCTAGAACAAGTTGGGTGTATTCCAAGTCCCAGGGGGAGAGAGAGAGAGAGAGAGAGAGAGAGAGAGAGAGAGAGAGAATGAGCATCAGATAGAAGGTAACAGTATAAAAGAATTTATAGGACAAGATATAAAAGATTACTTTTTTAAGTTTTTATTTGAAAATAATTTGGAACTTACAAAAAGGCAAAAAAAATAATAGGACAAAGACTTACATGCCTTCATTCAGATTTTCCTATTGTTAACATTTTATCCCTTTTGCTTTATCACTTTTGTGGGGTCTGTGTGTGTGTGTGTGTACAATTTTTTTGAACTATTTGAAAGTCTCAGGCATTATGGCTCTTTGCCCCTACACACTTCAATGTGTATTTCCTAAGAATGGGAATATTCTCTTATATAATTGACTTCAGTAAATTTAACATTAATAGAATAATTTTATCTAACCTCCGATCCACAATCCAATTTTATCTATTGACCTAACAATGTCCTTTATAGCCTTTTCCCCCTCCAGTACAGAACCCTGTCTAGAATCAGGTATTTCATTAGTTGTCATGGCTCAAATAAAACATTACTCACTTTGGATTTGTCTGATGGTTCCTTAGTTGTTTGGTTCAGGAATGGATCTTAGGCAGAATATTACCTAAGTGATGTTGGTCCTTTACAAGTTATTACATCTAAGGGAAATCAATCCCCATCTGTCCTTCACTGGCAATGTTAATTTTAATCGCCCAGTAAAGGTGTGATCTGATTTCTCTACTATAAAGTTACAATGCTTTTTTTCTCACAACCAAGAGATTGTAATGAAGAGGAAAAGCCTGCTAAGAAGATTTAGAACAAATAGACAATGATGTAGAAGTAGACCAAGAATCTGATATCCTAAAATCAGGTCAAGAAAGTGCTTGAAGAAGGAGCACATATTATTTGATATTAATTTTATATTACAAAATTGATGATACTTAATATTATGCATTATGAAAATAGAACCTTACAGCTCATACTTTATAATTTTCAATGAGCTTTCAGGCATCATGTCTCATATGACACAATGACTTGGGTACGAACAAAATTGGAAAACAGTAAAAATCAAAGAGTTATAGTCTCTGCTCTGATACTATATGTTAGTGAAAAACCCAGACTTCCATGAATCCAAATCCATAATGTGAACGGTTCCAAGACTGAAACAAGTATCCCTGAGAAGATCAACATTTCTTGGAGACAATGGGAAACATAATGGTTACAAAAGTGGACTTAACAACAACTAAAATAAACATTTAGGATGAAAGACCTAAATGTAAGACAGGAAACCATCAAAATCCTAGTAGAGAAAACAGGCAGCAACCTCTTTGACCTTGGCAGTAACAACTTCTTACTAGATATGTCTCCTGAGGCAAGGGAAACAAAAGCAAAAATGAACTATTGGGACTTCATAAGATAAAAAGTTCCTACACAGCAAAGGAAACAATCAACAAAACTAAAAGGCAGTCTATGGAATGGGAGAAGATATTTGCAAATGACATATCAGCTAAAGGGTTAGTATCCAAGATATATAAAGAACTTATAAAACTCTATACAGAATATACAAATAATCCAATATAAAAATGGTCAGAAAGGGCGCCTGAGTGGCTCAGTTGATTAAGTGTCCAACTTCGGCTCAGATCATGATCTCACAGTTCATGAGTTTTAGCCCCACATTGGGCTCCATGCTGACAGTGCAGAGACTGCTTGAGATTCTCTCTCTCCCTCCCACCTCTCTGTCCCTCCCCTGCTTGTTGTCTCTTTTCCCCAATCTCTCTCTCTCTCAAAAATAAATAAATAAACTTTTTAAAAAAATGGGCAGAGGGTGCCTGGGTGGCTCAGTCAGCTGAGCGTCCGACTTCAGCTTAAGTCATGATTGCACAGCTTGAGAGTTCAATGCTGCACCGGGCTCTGTGCTGACAGCTCGGAGCCTGGAGCCTGCTTCAGATTCTGTATCTCCCTCTCTCTCTGCCCTCCCCTGCTTGCATTCTGTCTCCTCTCTCTCTCTCTCTCAAAAATAAATAAACATTTAAAAAAATGGGCAGAAAACATGAATAGACATTTTTCTAAAGAAGACATGCAGAGAGCCAACAGATACATGAAAAGGTGCTTAACATCACTCACCATCAGGGAAATACAAATCAAAACTACAATGAGATATCACCTCACACCTGTCAGAATGGCTAAAATCAACAACACAAGAAACAACAGGTGTTGGGGAAGATGTAGAGAAAAAGAAACCTTCTTACACTATTGTTGGGAAGGAAAACTGCACAGGGAGTAACCTCTTGATATTGGCCATAACAACTTCTTTTTAGAAGGAAACAAAAAACTAAAGGGAAGGGAAACAAAAGACTAAAACTAAGCTATTGGGACAACAACAAAATAAAAATCTTCTGCACAGCAAAGCAAACAATCAATAAAACTAAAACACAGCCTTTGGAATGGGAGAAAATATTTGTAAATGACATACCAGAAAAGGGTTAGTATCCAAAATATATAAAGAACTTATAAAACTCTACACCCAAAATGCAAATAATCCAGTGAAGAAATGGGCAGAAGACATGAATGCCTTTCCAAAGAAAACATCCAGATGGCTAACAGGCACATGAAAAGATGTTCAATATCACTTATCGTCAGGGAAATACAAATCAAAACCATGATGAGATACTACCTAAGACCTGGCAGAATGGCTAAAATTAATAACACAAGAAACAACAGATATTAACAAGGATGTAGACAAGGGTAAATCTCTTATACTGATGGTGGGAATGCAAACTGGCTCAGCCACTCTGGAAAACAGTACAGAATTCCCCCAAAAAGTTAAAAATAGAACTACCCTGCAATCCAGCAATTGCACTACTAGGTATTTACCCAAAGGATATAAAAATACTGATTTGAAGGGGCACATGCACGCTGATGTTTATAGCAGCACTATCAACAATAGCCAAACTAGGGAAAGAGTCCAAATGTCTACTGACTGATGAACGGTAAAGAAGATGTAGTATGTATATACAATGGAATATTACTCAGCCCTGAAAAAGAAGGAAATCTTACCATTTGCAATGACATGGATGGAGCTAGAGTATATTATGCTAAGCAAAATAATACCATATGATTCCACCCTTATTTGAAGTTTAAGAAACAAAACGGATGATATAGAGGGGGGTAAAAGAGAGGGAAGCAAACCATAAGAGACTCTTAACTACAGAGAACAAACTGAGGGTTGGTGAAATAGAGGTGAGTGGGGGATGGGTTAAACGGTGATGGGTATTAATGAGAGCACTTGTTACGATGAGCACTGGGTGTTATAAGTGATGAATCACTAAATTCTACTCCTGAAACCAATATTATTCCATACATTGACTTAAATAAAACTGTAAAAAATTAAATAAATAAATAAATAAATAAATAATAAAAATAAAATAAAAATTTATCCAATACATCCTAAATTCCAGGAAAAGCCCTACAGCTGCAGCAGAAAACAAAACAGTATAGCTACCCCTGTGCAATTACCTTCTGAGGGGTCTAAGAGATATAGGCTTGCTTCCCAGTCCTGTGATCTTGAGCAATTAACTTCTTGCAAATTTGGCTTTCTTTTCTAATGAGGTTGCTAATTTCTACCTCAAACTTCTAACTGAATATGGGAGATGGAATTCAAAGGTTTATCTCTATGCCACTCCTAAAACTCTGCTAAAAGGTCTCTAAGGGAGATAAAAGTTATAAACCAACAAAGACAAACAGTATAGCAGAACATAAAGCAATAATAAAATTTTGAAACCTAGAAAACAGATAAATAATAATTTAGCAAATCAGAAAGCACTGAAACCCAAGTCAACAAGAAAAGTCCAGAAGCAGACTGATCTACATTGTAGTATAATTCAGGAGTTAGCAAATTTTTTTATGTAAAGGACCAGATTTAAGCTTTACAAGTCATAGGGTCTCTGTCACAACTACTCAAATCTTCTTTGTAAAGCAAAAGCAGCCATAGGCAATACATGTCTATAAGAATGGCTGTGCTCCAGTTAAACTTCATGATAAACAGGCAGGGACTGGGGGAGAAGGTCTGCTTGTGAACCAGCAAGCAGACCAGTTTCCCAAAGTCTGGTATAACACCTCAGAGAGGAAGGCATCAGATACCTCCAAAAGCAGCAGAGCAATGAGTCTGAAAATAGGATTGAAAGTACATAGAAGAGGAAGCTAGGACCCCAGAATCCCTTTCCCACCAACTGCAGACAGATGAAGACTCCTCCCACACACTGCCAGAAGACTAGAGAATTATTATCTGGGAAACTGAATTCAGGAGATTCTGGACTTGGGTACATATGAAGGGGGGGGGGGGCGGTGATGCATGAGATGCCTTGATAAAAACAAGAAATTAACTAAAACAATATCAACTCCTAGTCCCTACTCGGCTGGCAGGGCCTGGCAAGCAGGCTTGGGCTCTTTCCACAGAAGACTAGTGGCTTTCTCTCTGGAGAAACTGATCAATGCTAGAGAAAAGATCTAATGAAGATGCTAAGAGTTGGTGGTCACCCAACAAAACAGTCTAGACACAATATCCTAGAGTAAGCTCCCTGGTTAACCTCCTCCACCCAAATACACAGTCTCCAATCTCTTTTTTACTGCTTCTACCTTAAAGAATTATCCTGTGTCATTAAAGACAGAAGCAAAAATGAACATATAGGAATAATTTTTTAAAGAAAAAAAGAAAAACTCCAAGGAACAAAGCAGGTAGCTAAGAAAGCTTCAAAATATAATTAATTCTCGTCAGAAGATAAGAGAAGATATTTCATCCATGAAATTAAAAAAAAGGGCTGAAAAAAACACAGAGCATTACCAAAGAACACAAAAGAACTCTTGGAAATTAAAAATACAATGGCAGAAATTAATTCAAAAGTAGCATTGGAAAATAAAGTTGAGAAAGTCTTCCAGAGACTAGAACAAGAAAAAGAAAAAAAAAAACTAAGAAAATTGGTGGATCAATAGAAGGGGTCTAACATCTAAATAAACGTCATTCCAATCAGAGAGAACAGAGAAAATATGTTGTATTCTATAGCTTTGTATTTTCATAACATGTCTCTTTTTGTGAAAGCAAAGAGAGAATATGATTTAAATTCAAAACCCCATAAGTTTGTCTGTTGGGAAAAAACCTGGAACCCAAAAAGGATCATTCATACTCCACCTGGTCTCTTTCCAACACACATTTAGACTCATTATTCAAACCAGGAAAGGACTAACAAATTAGTTTTCTCTTTTCTAAGCCATGCAAATCAGTTTGAATAGTCTAATGTAATTCTTTATATACATCACCTCCTGTTTTTACCAAAGAATTTCATCAAGGCTTGTCACCCAACCTTCATCTGTGCCAAAGCATCCCTAGAATTCAGTATCTCCAAACAGAATCCTCTAATTTCGTGGAGTCAAGTGTGGGAAGGCCTTCACCTGACTTCAGGGGATAGGGATCTGGGATCCTGTCTCTTTTAGACACTTTCAACCAATCATCTTCTTTTTAGATCCTCTTCTCACCACCTTCAGAAATATTTGATTTCTGCCCCTGCACCTTTGATTTGAATTAGATGGTCCTGTTATTTGAATGAAACATTAGACATTTGTGCACAAATAATAAATCCCTTCAACTGATTAATTTCCAAAAGGTTTCCCCAGAATTGCTAACACACAGATGCAAAAGGGCTAGTTACTAACAGACACTTATTACAAAGACTAACTTCTTTGTATGAAGGGGAAAGGCACTTACTTTCTCTCTCACAGACACACAGACACGTGGCAGCCTCAATTTTACAATTTTAGCTGACATCAAGAGCAAGTATAGATTTGTGAGAGTCCACTACTCTAATTTACCTTTGAAATTGGCACAGACCTTTAGATACTTCCACATACTTTTCAAAGACTCTCTAAAACAAACCTTGGCTTTCAGTCTCTAAACTGGAGGCAGAAGTCCAACCAGGTCCTCTAGGCTCTCACCTTATAATTTCTGGCATCCAGATTGTCTAGAAATGTGGGACTCTGTTTTCAAAAAGAAAGGAGTCACTTCACAAAGAAGTCATGATTTATAGCAACAGGTTCTTTTAGTTTCTAATTTTAAAATAATAAAGACATTTAACCATGGAAGATAGAGAGATCAATGGCCATCAGACTTTAACAGTCGAGCTCTGAAAGTGAACACACCTGCCACTCATTAAAAACTCAAGGGTCAGTAGTAACAGCATCAGAAGATGAGAATCAGGGAGACACAAGAGATCTTAAAGCTACACTGGTTTTGACATTCCTTGACCCAGAGATGCTTCTTCATCACTTTGTATGATTGTGAGGTGGGTACACTTTTTTTCTCTTGAGACCAAGACAAATAGCAAAGATGATTTTATCAGCAGTCAGAGAGGCAAATATTCAATGGCATAGGAAATGATCTGACTACCTTGTTAGCCCCACAGTTGAGAAAGACCACTGATCTCACTAAACCAAAGCTAATGACCCTGTGACAGAATTGGGTGTCCCAAATGCCTGGAAATAACAGAATTCTTAATAAAAGCAAACAAAAAGGTCATACATAAGGATTCACCTAGATTTCCTGTTATCTCCTACCCAAGGAGAAGACTTGCCCTATCTTTTTTTTAAGTATAATTAAGACACAGTGTCCCTCTATAGATGAATGGATAGAGAAGATGTGTGTGTGCGTGTGTGTGTGTGTGTAACAGAATATTACTCAGCCAAAACAAGAATGAAATTTTTCCATTTGCAACAACACAGATGGTCCTAGAGAGTATAATGCTAAGTGAGATCAGTCAGAGAAAGATAAATACCATATGATTTCACTCATATGTATAATTGAAGAAACACAACAAATGAACAAAGAAAAAAAGAGACAAACAAAACAACAGACTTAACAAATTGGTGGGTTACTAGAGAACAAATTGGTAGGTTACTAGAGGGGAAGTGGAAGGGATGGATGAAATAGGTGAAGGGGATTAAGAACACACTTACCATGATGAGCACTGAATAATGTATAAAATTGCTGAATCGTTATGTTATACACCTAAAAGAATTTACCCATCTTTGATAGTAAGATCAAAAAACAAAAACAACATATTCCAATGTTTCCTTCACTAATGAAGGCAATGGAAGAGCTGCTTTAAAAAACATAAGATTTAATCTATAATTAGAGTAAGTAAATGTAAAATCTTTATTACCAGATGGTAAGATTCACCCTGAGAGCTGAAAAAAAGTCAAATCTGAGTTCTTGGAGCCCATGAGATGCATATTTCAGACAACATAATGTAAATGACTCCCAGAGTTGGGTGATCTTACTGGGACCTGTAACTGTCTCATGGATCCAGGATAGATACATGGTAGATCCAAGTAACTATGCAAAGACAACTCAGAAATAAAGGTCAGCATTAAGAGAGTAGTTTCACTTGCAATTTGATATCTCAGAATAATTGAGGTCCCAATAAAAGATATAGCAAATATTTAAAGAAAATAACCTCAACATTTCAATTGGTCTGTTTATAATTCTCAGTGACAGGAAATAAGTTACCCCACATAATTACTGTATCCACAAGGATCTTACATATCTGTTAATATCAGCATTTAGTTAGGGAGTCATCAACTTATAGGAAAGGGGCTCAAAGTTTTGTCTATCTTGCAGACTAGAGGAAAAACAGTGTTTGTGTGTGTGCATGCACATGTGAGTGCACACACTTTATTTTTGGGCTTCAGTGTGCTTAGACAAAAGCAAGGTAAGATATCTGTTTTGCTGCCCCACATTTCTATGAGCTAATTCCACCTTCTGTTTAAAGCACTTTACATGTAAAACTTCACATCATAACTAATACTAAACACAGCAATATCTGAATGTCAATTATGTATTAAGAACTATACCAAACACTGGAAATATAGTGATTAAGAAAATAGAAAAAGTCCCTGCTCTCATCTTTAAAAATTGAGGCCACACTTTACTCATTATAACATACATCAAAGCATCTCACTTGGTACCTCAGTTCTATATAATAGATGCCAAATAAATGATTGTTAAATTGAATTGAATTTTTAGGAGATGTTCATTTCTAAATGAATTTCAGTTGTAGTATTGCTATTTGTAAATGGGTGATAGAGTGCAATTATTGTATCAATCAAATGTGAACTAATCAAAATTCATAGTTTTTCACAAACACACAAGCACCAGCACTGAGACTAATGTTGGTTAGTAGGAATAGGCCAAACTGTTAGATTCTAAAATATTAATACCTAAAGATAGCTATTTTAATCTTAATGCCTCTCAACATTTCCATTTCTAAGTCATTATAATTTAAAATAAAAAAATTAATGTTTATTCTTGAGACAGAGAGAGAGCACAAGCAGGGGAGAGGAAGAGAAAGGGGGACCGAGCATCCTAAGTGGGCTCTGTGCTGACAGCAGAGAGTCCAATGCAGGGTTCAAACTCAAGAACCATGAGATTATTACCTGAGCCAAAGCCAGAAGCTTAACTGACTGAGCCACCCAGGCACAGTGAGTCATTACAATTTAAAATGCTCCTATTTATCCACAGATACTTGAATTCTTCCTTTTAAATTAAAGATAATTTGTTTAAAAGCTTCCATATAGTATAATTCAGTAAGACTTGTTTTTTTTTCATCCAAAGCTGGCTCACAATGAGTATAGTTTTTTCCCCCAATCACTATTCCTCATTCTCAAATCAGCCAAAATTTGCTAAGCTGAGGGGTAACTCAACAGCAGGGCTTTCCACCTCAAAATGTCCCGTACAATGCCTAACATAAAGCAAAATCTCACTCATTGATTTTAACATTGGACCAAATCTATTGCTTTTGACTAGAAATCCTGTCTTTACACAGTGTTACAACCAATATCCTTTGAGAAATGTTTCTTTAGAATCTAACTTCATACTAACTTTTTTTTTTTATAAATTTTTTTTTCAACGTTTTTTATTTATTTTTTTGGGACAGAGAGAGACAGAGCATGAACGGGGGAGGGGCAGAGAGAGAGGGAGACACAGAATCGGAAACAGGCTCCAGGCTCCGAGCCATCAGCCCAGAGCCTGACGCGGGGCTCGAACTCACAGACCGCGAGATCGTGACCTGGCTGAAGTCGGATGCTTAACCGACTGCGCCACCCAGGCGCCCCCTGTCTAACTTTTAAGATGACATGGGAACTCGAAAATATAGCATAGTTATGTTAACCAGGTAGACTAAAACATTTTCTTCTTCAGAAAAAAATTCTTAAACACTGATGAATTTTTTAAATAACTCAAAATTAGCTTTGGTTTTGTGTTTTTGGTCTCCTACATTATATTGGATGCCTTCAGTTGTTTCTTTTATTTTTCTTTTTCATTAAGGAACAAACTCAGAAACTTCATGATTTCTTTGTTATGTTTTGTACTGCAAGCAACAAAGCATAATTTCTGCTCCTTTTAGACAAATCCATTTTTCTCTTCATACAGGAAAAAGTAACTACCGCCTAAAAATGTCTTATACTAGCACTTCCTTGTAAATAAGCAACACTCTAAACATATGTAGTGGGATAGATGTTCATGTGTTCAGACATACAAAAAGCAATATTTGTATATTCCTTGGTAATAACATAATTTCCTTCAAGCCCCATTCCATCTGATGAAAGATAATATAATCTTAGTCATCTCTGCTAGAGTTAGGCATTCCAGTTAAAATTCAATAAAATTTAGTTAAAAGGTCAATATAGGGTCCTCATCACCATTTTCCTCCCCCACTTAGTAACTTGTAAGTTCCTGAGACAGAGACTATCTAGTGTCATGGAATGAGGATGGGGCATTTGTTCATGCTGGACACTCTGTTCAGGCTGGATCCTCTATACATGATGAAATCCCTGACCTAGGAACTGGTTCACTGTTCAGGCAGGATTATCTGTGCAGACTGGATTTGCTTTCCATATTAGTACCCTGTGGCCCGTGGATACAGTCATTTCTTCTGTACAATGGCATCTACACAAACATACTCTTAGGCTGACTCCGATTACATCTTCCACTCTATTTCCACCAAAAGCATCACTCGTCACAACTCTAGACCACTGTAGTTTGGCCCAATCTCTTTCTCAGCCTAGAGTAGCAGAAAACCTGATGCAGTGCTCTTGGGACCCCTCAGTTCCTCATACTGAGACCCTCTGTATTTACCATCCACATTGGTTGTCTACTCAGCTGTCACCACACCAGGTGCAGACAGAACTCCAGTGCAGTGCTTTTCAGTCCAGAAGTAGCTAAACCTCTCTCTGTGCTCATATTCCCATACATATTGATGGCTCCATTGCTCATCTGAAAGGGAAGAAACAAGAAACAGGGCCCCTTTTCAGAAACCATCAATAACTGCCACATATCTTAAGTTTCCAACAATTTATGTCTCTTCCCCACCTCTCAGAATATTATATAGTCTTGGAGAAAGAGAAAATAATACTGGTTATGACAAAAAAAGCCTGATGACATGAAAGCTCTGCTTTTGAGAAACCAAAATTCAAGACCTTAAAGCTCAAATTATTGTCTATCTTGAGATTCAAAAGAGAATTTTTAAAAAGCTTCATTAATCCCTAAACTTTCTCTCTTTCTGGACTTCCAGAATAGCAATATACCTTAGGGTAGACAATAATTATTATCTAAAGACAATAATCTTAGAATGTTTGAGCTACTTCAACTATGGGAAAGTGAGTACATAATGGTTCAGAGTCCAGGTTTAAAAGGAAGCAAAGTTAGTTATTTCAAACACAGAAAGTTTAATACAGGCAATTAGTTTGAAAGGAGCTAGATAGCTTGTTATGTGTCCTGCACCTGTGAGCACTACTATATTAAAAAGGGGTCATACACTGTCCAGGGCCTGGCCCTTAAGGAGGTGTTTTTGGAGTGTTTTGCATTGTTGTGACTCTCTGTTGTTGTGACTCTGGTTGCTTTATCTGCCTACTCGTAGTGATGGTTTGGACTTTCCACCAGGTGTGCTTTGATTTGTTCATTGAAGTAACCCTGGAAAAGATTTAAAAAGGCAGGTGGGTGGTAGAAGCAGCTTTATCCCATACAAAGAGAGAAATGACAGGGGAGGGGAAAAATAAAGGGAAAAAAATTGACCGGGCAGAGAATCAGAGAAACTATATGGCTTAATCCAGAGAGAGAGAGAGAGAGAGAGAGGAAAATAAAGAAGGAGATACATAAGAGATGTAAAAAGAATAGATTAAAAATGTCTGCTTAAACAAACCAACAACCACTTGGACAGAAAACTAGCCAAAATGATGAAACAGAAGAATTCTCCTCAAAAGAAATTCCAGGAAGAAATGACAATTAGAGAATTGCTTAAAATAGATATAAACAATATATCTGATCAAGAATTTAGAATAATAGTCATAAGATTAATAGCTGGGCTTGAAAAAACACAGAAGACAGCAGAGATTCTACTGTTGCAGAGATCAAGGAACTAAGAAATAGTCACAAATAATTAAGAAATGTTGTAAATGAGATGTAAAATAAACTAGATGCAGTAACAGCAAGGATGGAGGAAGCAGAGGGGAGAATAAGTGAAATAGAAGATAAAATTATGGAAAATGATGAAGCCAAGAAAAAGAGAGATAAGAAAATACTAGAGCACGAGAGGAGAATTACAGAACTAAGTGATTCAATGAAACATAATAATATCTGTATCATAAGTGTTCCAGAAGAAGAAGAGAGAAAGAAAGGGGCAGAAGATCTACTTGAATAAATTATAGCTGAGATCTTCCCTAATCTGGGGAAGGAAGCAGACATCCAAATCCAGGAGGCACAGAGAACTCCCTTCAGATTCAACAAGAATAGGTCTTCACCACACATATCATAGTGAAAATGAAAAAATACAAAGATAAAGAGAGAATTTTGAAAGCAACTAGGGACAAACAAGCCTTAACCTACAAGGGTAGACACATAAGGGTAGTAGCAGACCTGTCCACTGAAATTTGGCAGGCCAGAAGGGAGCGGCAGGAAATATTCAATGTGATGAATAGGAAAAATATGCAGTCAAGGGTCCTTTATTCATCAAGGTTGTCATTCAGAATAGAAGGAAAGATAAAGACTTTCCCAAACAAAGACAAAAAAAAAAAAAAAAAAACTTAAAGAGTTCACAACCACTAAACCAGCCCTAAAAGAGATCTTAACAGGGACTCTGTGAGTGGAACTCTGAAAAGACTACAAAGGATCAGAGATATCACCATAAGCATGAAACCTACAGATAACACAATGACACTAAATTCATATATTTCAATAATAACTTTGAATGTAAATGGAATAGGTGCTCCAACAAAAGACATAGGGTATCAGAAAGGATTAAAAAAACAGATCCATTTAGATGCTGTCTACAAGAGACTCATTTTAGACCTGAGGATACCTGCAGATTGAAAGTTAGGGGATGGAGAACCATCTATCATGCTGCTGGAAGTCAAAAGAAAGCTGGAGTAGCCATACTTATATCAGACAAACTAGATTTTAAACTAAAGACTGTAACAAGAGATGAAGAAGGGCATTATATCATAATCACAGGGTATTTCCATCAATAAGAGCTAACAATTGTAAATGTTTGTGCCCCCAACTTGAAAACACCCAAATATATAAATCAATTAATCACAAATGTAAGCAATATTATTGATAAGAATATGGTAATGCACAGTGCTTTAATACTCCACTTACAACAATGAACAGATCATCTAGGCACAAAATCAAGAAAGGAACAATGGTCTTGAATGATACACTGGACCAGATGGACTTGACAGATACTTAACAAATACAGTTTTTGACAGAACTTTTCATTCAAAAGCAGCAGGATACACATTCTTCTCAAGTGCAAATGTAACATTCTCCAAGACAGATCACATACTGGGTCACAAAACAGCCCTCAATAAATATAAAAGCATTGAGATCATACCATGCATATTTTCAGATAACAACACTATGAAACTTGAAATCAACCACAAGGAAAAAAACCTCCAAATGCATGGAAGTTAAAGAACAACCTACTAAAGAATGAATGGGTCAACCAGGTGATTAAAGAAGAAATTTAAAAATATGTGGAAGCAAATGAAAATGAAAACACAACAGTCCAAACCCTTTGGGATGCAGCAATGGCAGTCATAAAATGAAACCACACTACAATCCAGGCCTATCTCAAGAAACAAGAAAAATAGCAAATATAAAACCTAACCTCACACCTAAAGGAACTAGAAGCAGAACAGCAAAGAAACCCCATTGCCAGCAGAAGAGAAATAATAAAGATTAGAGCAGAAATAAACAATATAGAATCAAAAAAAAAAAAGAGACAAAAAACAAAACACAAAAAAGAGTAGAACAGATCAATGAATCTAAGAGCTGGTTTTTTGAAAGAATAAAAAAAATTGATAAACCCCTAGCCAGACTTCTCAAAAAGAAAAGAGGACCCAAACAGATAAAATCACAAATGAAAGAGGACAGATCACAACCAAACCACAGAAATACAAATAATGCATTATAGTAATAGAGAATAATATGAATAATTATATGCCAACAAACTGGACAACCTGGAGAAATGGACAAATTCCCAGACACTACTGAAACTACCAAAACTCAAATGGGAAGAAACAGAAAATTTTAACAGACCCATAACCAGCAAAGAAATTGAATCAGTTATCAAACATCTCCCAACAAACAAGAGTCCTGGTCCAGATGGCTTCTCAGGGGAATTCCACCAGACATTTGAAGTAGAGTTAATACTATTCTTCTCAAGCTGTTACAAAAAATAGATATGGAAGGAAAGCTTCTGGACTCATTCTATGAAGCCAGCATTACCTTGATTCCCAAACCAGACAGAGACCCACTAAAAAGAATTATAGGCTAATATCCCTGATGAACATGGATGCAAAAATCCTTAACAAGATACTAGCAAATTAAATTCAACATTATATTTTTTAATATTTATTTATTTTTGACAAAGAGAGAGACATAGCATGAGCAGGGGAGGGGCAGAGAGAGAGAGGGAGGCACAGAATCCAAAGCAGGCTCCAGGCTCTGAGCTGTCAGCACAGAGCCTGACACAGGGCTCGAACTCACAGACTGCGAGATCATGACCTGAGCCGAAGTCAGACGTTCAACCAACTGAGCAACCCAGGCGCCCCCAAATTCAACATTATATTAAAATAATTATTCACCATGATCAAATGGGATTCATTCCTGGGCTGCAGGGCTCATTCAATATTCACAAATCAATCAACACGATACATCAAATCAATAAAAGAAAGGATAAGAACTATATGATACTGTCGATAGATGCAGAAAAAGCGTTTGACCAAATACAGCATCGTTTCTTAATAAAAACCCTCAAGAAAGTCTGGATAGAAGGAATATACCTTAACATCATGAAAGCCATATATGAAAAGCCCATATAACATCTTCAATGGCGAAACACTGGAGCTTTCCCCTGAGATCAGAATCACGACAGGGATGTCGACTCTCACCACTGTTAACATAGTGTTGGAAGTCCTAGCCTCAGCAATCAGACAACAAAATGAAATAAAAGGCACCCAAATTGGCAAAGAAGAAGTCACACTTTCACTTTTCACAGATAACATAATACTCTACATGGAAAACCCAAAAGACTGCCAAACAAGCTGCTAGAACTGGTACATGAATTCAGCAAATTCAAAGGATATAAAATCAATGCAGAAATCAGCTGCATTTCCATACATCAATAATGAAGCAACAGAAAGAGAAATCAAGATATCAATCCCACTTACAATTGCACCAAGAATCATAAAATACCTAGGAATAAACCTAACAGAGGTGCAAAATCTCTGTATGCTGACAAACTATAGAAAGCTTATGAAGGAAACTGAAGACAAAAAGAAATAGAAAAACATTCCCTGCTCATGGATTGGAAGAATAAATATTGTTAAAATGTCAATACTACCCAAAGCTATCTACACATTCAATGCAATCCCAATCAAAATTGCACCAGCATTCTTCTCGAAGCTAGAACAAACAATCCTAAAATTTGTATGGAACCATAAAAGACCCCAAATAGTCAAAGTAATATTGAAGAAGAAGACCAAAGCAGGAGGCATCACAATCCCAGACTTTAGCCTTTACTATAAAGCTGTAATCATCAAGACAGCATGGTATTGGCATAAAAACAGACACATAGACCAATGGAATAGAATAGAAACCCCAGAATTAGACCCACAAAAGTGTGGCCAACTAATCTTTGACAAAGCAGGAAAGAACATCCAATGGAAAAAAAGACAGTCTCTTTAACAAATGGTGCTGGGAGAACTGGACAGCAACATGCAGAAGAATGAAACTAGACCACTCTCTTACACCATACACAAAAATAAACTCAAAATGGATGAAGGACCTGAATGTGAAACAGGAAACCATCAAAACCCTAGAGCAGAAAGCAGGAAAAAAACTCTTTGACCTCAGCCGTAGCAATTTCTTACTCAACACACCTCCAAAGGCAAGGAAATTTAAAGTAAAAAATGAACTATTGGGACCTCATCCAGATAAAAAGCTTCTGCACTCCAAAGGAAATAATCAACAAAACTAAAAGGCAACCAACAGAATGGGAAAAGATATTTGCAAATGACATATCGGACAAAGGGCTAGTATCCAAAATCTATAAAGAACTCACCAAACTCCACACCTGAGAAACAAATAATCCACTGAAGAAATGGGCAGAAAACATGAATAGACACTTCTCTAAAGAAGACATCCAGATGTCCAACAGGCACATGAAATGATGCTCAACGTTGCTCCTCATCAGGGGAAATACAAATCAAAACCACACTGAGATACTACCTCATGCCAGTCAGAGTGGCTAAAATAAACAAATCAGGAGACTATAGATGCTGGAGAGGATGTGGAGAAACGGGAACCCTTCTGCACTGTTGGTGGGAATGCAAACAAGTGCAGCTGCTCTGGAAAACAGTGTGGAGGTTCCTCAAAAAATTAAAAATAGATCTACCCTATGACCCAGCAATAGCACTGCTAGGAATTTACCCAAGGGATACAGGAGTGCTGATGCATAGGGGCACTTGTACCCCAATGTTTATAGCAGCACTTTCAATAATAGCCAAATTATGGAAAGAGCCTAAATGTCCATCAACTGATGAATGGATAAAGAAATTGTGGTTTATATACACAATGGAATACTGCTTGGCAATGAGAAAGAATGAAATCTGACCATTTGCATCAATGTGGATGGAACTGGAGAGTGTTGTTCTAAGTGAAATAAGTCAGTCAGAGAAAGACAGATACCATATGTTTTCACTCATATGTGGATCCTGAGAAACTTAACAGAAAACCATGGTGGAGAGGAAGGGGGAAAAATTTACAGAGAGGGAAGGAGGCAAACGATAAGAGACTCAAATACTGAGAACAAACTAAGGGTTGATGGGGGGTGGGGGAGAGAGGAAAGCAGGTGATGGGCATTGAGGAGGGCACCTGTTGGGATGAGCACTGGGTGTGTATGGAAACCAATTTGACAATATATTATATGGAAGAAAGGAAGAAAAAGAAAGAAAGAAAGAAAGAAAGAAAGAAAGAAAGAAAGAAAGAAAGAAAGAAAGATAGATAGATGAAAGGAGCTTGAAAGCTATCAGAACAAACATTGGACTTTGAGGTAAATCTAGAAGGTAGCCACCACCCCCAGGTTGGAAGAACTAAAATGAAAATATAGGTGTTACCAGAGGTCAGGAGCTCAGAAGAGGTGCTACCATGGGGTTGAAGTTCTGGCCAGTGAAGCAGTGCTCCTGGCTGGTAAACAGATCTCTAGGCAGGGATGGGTCGCACATGGCTGGCACTCAGCCCTCTGAGAAAACACTACAATCCAGTGCCTGGACTCCTGAAGACAGTGCTACAATGGCTGGCTCTCAAACCTCTGTGGAAGGTACTGCTCACCTGATCTTGGATTCTTCAAGGGGCTCCTTGAACAACTAGTGCTCATATCTCTGAGGGTCTTGCCCATCTAATCCTTGGACATTTGAGGAGCTGTGCATGCCCCCTAATGACACTCAAAGCTCTGAATTGAAGCTACTTGGGAAGGGGGCATTTTTTCAGTACTCAGCGGAGGTACTACACATCTGGTGCTTCTACCTCTGAAGGAGATACCCTGCAGCTGCTATTTGGCCTTCCACAAAACGCAGGAGCTAGAATTGTCTGCTGCTCTTGTAGCAACCAATGCTGGAAGCATGCTTATAGGACTTGCACACAGGATGAGTGTCCCTTCTCCTTTTCTCCTGCTTTCCAATCTCCTCCCAGTTCCTCCCATTGAAGCCACTAGGGAATCTTGAAAATGTAGTTTTCAGACTTTTAGACTGATATCACAGAGCCGAGTATAGAAGGATGGGCATGAGTTAAGAAATAACATGTTAAGAAAGAAAGAAAGAAAGAAAGAAAGAAAGAAAGAAAGAAAGAAAGAAAGAAAGAAAGACATTAGTAGCTAGTACAGCACACAAGACAATGTGTCACTGGAGGGAAGGACTATGAGGACACTTCAAAGTGTTGTGCAGAAGATACTTTACAAGCATGTAAAAGTACTACAAAAGTACCTGGACCTAGGCATGAGTTCTCCCAACTGCCTTCAAACAAAGAAGCTTATAATTTATTTTTACTTTTTTGACAAAATGTTGGAATTTACTATCTTAAGCTTTTAGAATACTAAAACTTGGCTATGCCATCCACTAAGAAAGCACCCTAATAAAATGAGGGATAGATACATTTTGCTGGAGAAACTAGGGAAGCAAAATTTTAGCCTCTGCTCACTTGAGCAAGGCCTGCAGTGGAAACCCTCAGGAATTCTGATCTGCATCATCTGCACCATTATTCAGTAGGTGAAACTGAGTCACAAGAGGCAGCCCAGAACCAAGTTCACCATCAGTACAACTTGTATATTATGGTTCCCTGGCACAGACTAACCCAACATGTCCTATTCCCCTCCCGTCACAGACCCTGAGTTTGTCTACGTCTCTTCTCAGGCCCCTGCTCTAGCTCTATCTCCTGATTTGAAGTTTCACTGTACCTCTTTTTGTCCTTAAGGTGATTAATTTTACATGTCAACTTTGCTAGGCTATGGTGTACAGTTGTTTGATCAAATGCTAGTCTAGATATTGCTGTGAAATTATGTTTTAGATGTGAGATTAACATTTATAATCAGTAGACTTCGAATAAAGAAGGTTATCCTCCATCCCATAATGTGGGTGGGCCTCATCCAATCAGCTGAAGGATTTAAGAGCAAACACTGAGTTTTCTTGAAGAAGAAGGAATTCTTCCTCAAGACTGTAACATAAAAACCCTGCTTTAGTTTCCAGCCTGCTGCCCTGTAGATTTTAAACTCAAAACTGAAACATCAACACACCCTGAGTCTACAACCTGTCAGCCTGCCCTACAAATTTCAGGCTTGCTAGCCTCACAGTTGCATAAGACAGTTCCTTAAAATAATCTTTCTCTATGTATATGTATGTGTATGTGTGTGTATGTGTGTATATTCTATTGGTTCTGTATCTCCAGAGAACCCCAAGCCATAGATCCCCTCACTCACCTTTGCCTTCCCCTAATATTAGTTCAAGTCATCTCTGGCTACTGCTACTTTGAGATTCCAAGTCTAGTTGTGAGCACAATTTTTTAAATACCCCCTTCCTGGGTTAAGTATATCCATGACCTACTATATATACTTCCCAAAGTCTCCAGAAGTCTTGACCAGCCTTCTGTCCTCCTGACTGGGAATGGAAAGTCATTTATTATCTTCTGACTCTTAATCACCATGGTATGGCCTGCCTAGGGCTTTCACGTTCCTGCTGGAATTATGTGATTGCTGGCAGCCTCTTGTACAGTCCACACTGAGCTGCTTGGGTCCTAGAGGTCTACTGGAGAAGAAAGGAGGGGCTGGGGGCTTACACAGAAACCCTGCAGAGTGAGCATCATCACCATGAGCTTCACCTGCTACCCCACTGTGTCCAGGGGCATCTGTCATGAAGGAAAGAAATCAAGCTTTATACAAGTATTTTAATGTAACTCAAAAACTGAAAGATTAAGTACTGTTCAAGTGATAAAGTAGCCAGCTGCTAAATTGTTTTCTACTTTTCCCCAGAAAGGAAAACAAGCCTTGGGTGTTTTCAGACTGATTACAAAGGTTTTGCTCTAGATTTTATTGAAGCAGATGCGTTTGGCTGCTTTTTTGTGGCTAAAAGCCATGCTAACCCAAATCACTCATATCTTTCTGTCATTCTAATTGCTCCACAGTTCACTTTAGAGAAGCTCTTAACAGCTTTTCTATTTTAAAGTGCTGCAGAGAGAGAGTTGAGGTGTTCAAGCATGCACCCTTCCCCATAAACATCTCAGGGCCCACGGGGAGAAAGCTAATATTTACTGAACCCTCTCTCTCCAAGGTCAGCAGAGATGTTCAACCAACCAAATCCAATGACCTTTTATCTGTCTTTATTCTATTTGATCTCCTCCATTCATGTTAAAAAACATTTACAGAAACCTACTGGATATCTGGCTCTATCTAAGCACTGGGGACAAAGAAATCAACAAGACACAGTTCCTATTCCCAAATGAAGTGAAAGAAAGAGAGAATATTAAGATACATGAGATGGTTCCATAAGAGCATGTAAATTAAAGGTATTCATGAAGGAGCACAGAAAAAGACCACTTTATTCAGGCTGAGATTTCAAGAGATGACTTCCCAGAGGAAGAAGCAGGAACTAATGCATAAAGAGTAAGTACAAATTAGCTCATTAGTTGAGGGAGAGAACCAGGAGAAGCATCACTTGTACAAATGTAGCAAGGCATGAGATAGCAGGAATCATCTTCAAGAACTGCCAGAAGATTGACTAGAGGAAAACATATGTATAGAGATGGCCAGGCAGGACAAAAAGGAGGTAGAGGAAGCCCCAAAGGATCTTATAGGAGCACTCTAACAGCAACATGGAAATTGACTGCTGTTAAACGAGACAAAGATTCTTTAGAAAGTTGTTGAATAACCTATGGTGAGAACCTGAACTAAGGAACTGGCTGACTCATCCTGTGCTTAAATGAGATGGCATGTACAAGAGAAGAAAATGTCAGTTGGTGGATGGATTCAGTGTGTTGAATTTGAGGAGCCTGCAGACCAACAACATACAAGGCTCTGGCTAGAACATAAATGTGGGAAGTGAGTGCATACTCAGTAATTAAAAGAATTAGTATGGCTACAATTGCCCAGCGTGGAGAGGAACAGTGACCTGAAGACAGAACCTGTGAAAGGGATGACATTTTATAGAAGTGCAAAAGGTGATAAGCCTGAAAAATAAAGGAGCAGCCAAGAGGAGGAAATTCAAGAGATAGCAGAATCAAAGAAGCATTTAAAACTGTTGACCACCTAGGACAGGATCTGTGTAAAAGCTGATGGAACGTGGGTAATGGAAGTAATAGTTTCCATTTTACAAATGTACTCTGTTCTTTTGCCTTCCTGAGTAAATAATGTTTCACACAAGGCATCCATCTGCTTATGGGAAAATTAAATTTGTACATAATAAATGCAAAGAAAGGACAAAGAGAATGTCTGTTTTTTGCACTCTGCATACAAACTGGATATGCAGCAAGTTAACAAACTGTTCACCAAGATGTAATCTAAGCAAAGAGTAGGCTGAAAGACTTAGACTATAGGATTTACTTATGTGGAGGGATGTTCCATACCCCTACCAACAGCCAGGACAGACAAGGGAAGATATAATGAAGAATAAATAAATAAGACATCTGGCTGTTTCTGGCCTGGGAAGAGAAAAGAGAAAGAGACTGGAAGCTAGCAAACTGGATCCCATTTCCCCTCCCTGGATGTGAGGGAAATATGCATTATATAAGTGAAGAGAAAATCAATGACAAAGATATGGGCTACAGTAACCCACTCATTTTGTCATGTAAGACTCTGGGAAAAGAACATCTTTTAAGTTGTTCCCTTTCCCCCAAATACAACAACATGAGATGCAAACACAGCTGCTTGGCTATGTAGTATGCGCAAAAAAGGAAGGTTCTAGGTTAAGCTCTCTCAAACCTCCCCAGTTCCTGCATTTGTGTAGCCAAGGCACAGTGGGCCTGCCAAGGGGCCTATTGGGCAAAGCTAGGTGACCACACAGAGGAAACTTAGTAGTCACTGCGGCAGCAAGCTGGACAAAGGCTAAGGCAGTCATTCGGGAGCAAAGTGAGGCCAGTCAGCCAGGAGCACTACTAGATCCTTGCAAAGAGAACAAATTATGTGACATCAGCTATAGACTGCCTATAACAGGGCCAACAGCACCCATCCAGCCATGAGACATTACTCCAGACTCTTCTAAGTAACTGTAAGCACACTTCCCAGGACAAGTATGAGCCAGGGAACCCCTTCCTTGACATACCTAGAGGCCTCCTTAGAGAAAGGAGCAGCAGCTGGAGAAAGCCATCTGAGAAACTGAGTGAATATCTTTCCCAAGAAGTAACAACAACAAAACCCTCCTAATATCATATTGGCCTTTGTTTATCCCAGATGACAGATTCAGTCCATCTGTTTTCCTCCTACTCCATAGATAAAAGCTTAAGCAAAAATGAGATTCATTGCAGATAACATAAAGATTTTTTTTTCTTCACATTAGAGTGGAAGCATAATTTGCTCTTTTATATATAATGCACTTTTATAATTTGCACTTTTATATAATCTTTTATATATCATTTAGGACATAATACATGCTACATATATTTTAGCTATGTCTTAGCTTGTCAAAATATTAGCAAAGGAATAAAAATGGAATGAACTCACAATGACAAAGAATAAGAAGAGCCATCTATAAAGTAATTTCAATAAATTTATAGAAAAACAAAGCAGATAAAAGAACATACAGAATCAGCACGGCAGAGGAACCCACAATCTAGCGTCAGAGTTGACAAATTTTTTCTGTAAAGGCCAGATAGTAAATATTTTAGATTTTATGAGCCAAGATGCAAAATTGGGGATGCTATGCAAATCTCTGTTGCAACCACTCAATTCTGTCATTGTAGCACAGAAGCAGCCATAGATAATACATAATGAGTGAGCATGATTAGGTCCCAATAAAATGTATTTATAGACACTGAAATTCCAATTTGATATAATTTTCACATCATGTTATTTTTAATCTTATTTAATATGAGATCTACCCTCAATAAATTTTTAAGAGTACAATACATTGTTGTTTATAGGTACAATGTTGTAGAGTAGATCTCTAGAGCTTAGCTGAAAATTTATGTCCTTTGATTAGTAAATCTCCATTTCCCCTCTCTCACAGACCCTGGTAAACACTGTTCTACTTCTTGATTCTATGAATTATATGAATTAGATTTTTTTTTAAATAAACTCTATGCCCAACAGGAGGCTCAAACTCATGACCCCAAGATTAAGAGTCACATGCTCTACTGACTGGAGACAGCCAGAGACCCCTGAATTTAACTATTTTAGATACCTATTATAAGTGGAATCATGTGGTATTTGTCCTTTCCTGACTTCCTTATGTCACTTAGCATAATGTCCTCCATTGTCATTCATATTGTCACCTATTACAGACTTTCCTTTTTCTTTCTTTTTAAAAAAAATTTTTTTAACGTTTATTTTTGAGACAGAGGGAGACAGAGCATGAGTGGGGGAGGGGCAGAGAGCAAGGGAGACACGGAATCTGAAACAGGCTCCAGGCTCTGAGCTGTGGGCACAGAGCCCGATGCAGGGCTCGAACTCATGAACCATGAGATCATGACCTGAGCTGAAGTTGGAGGCTTAACCAACTGAGCCACCCAGGCGCCTGCTTGCTTGCTTGCTTGCTTGTTTGTTTTAATTTTTTTTAATGTTTATTTATTTTTGACAGAGACAGAGAGAGAGAGAGAGAGAGAGAGAGCAAGCATGAGCGGGGGAGGGGCAGAGAGAGAGGGAGACACAGAATCCGTAGCAGGCTCCAGGCTCTGAGCTGTCAGCACAGAGCCTGAGGCAGGGCTCAAACTCACAGACCGCAAAATTGTGACCTGAGCTGAAGTCGGTCGCTCAACTGACTGAGCCACCCAGGCACCTTCTTTCTTTTTTTTAATGGTTATTGTGAACCTTACAACTTGAGTGATATTGTCATATCAGTAACGAACATAGGAGTGTTAAACATTATTAGTTTCATATTTATTAAAATTCCACCTCAAAATATAAATACTAAAATGTAATTTAAAATTACATTTTGGGAAATTAAATGAAGGTGGTCAAAAGGTACAAACTTTCAGTTAGAAGACAAATACTAGGGATGTGATGTACAACATAATGCTATAGTTAATACTGCTATATGGTATATTTGAAAGTTGCTAAGAGAATAGATCCTAAAAGTTCTCATCACAAAGAAAAAACACTTTTTTTTTGTAACTATATGAGATGATGGATGTTTACCAAAGTTATGGTGGTAACCATTTCACAAAACATGTAAGTTAAGAGTCATTGTGCTGTATAACCTTAAGCTTATACTATATTATATATATACTGTATGTCAATTATGTCTCAATAAAATTATATCTCAATGAAATTGAGGTTTTATTTCTATGATATATATATATGTATATATATATATATATATATATATATATATATATATATTACATATTTGAAAGGAAGATAAAATAAAATATAAAAACTATCCTTAGCTCTCAAGCTATACAAAAAGAGATGACTGGCCAGATTTGGCCCATGGACCATAGTTTGCCAATCCCTGTTCTAGAGCATGTTGATGTGAGAAATGTTTAGTTCTAGACTGAAAAACAAAGGTCCAGGCACTACGGCAAGCAGAAAAAATTGTATGAGACAAAAACAGGGAGAATAACTGAAAGTCTGTAGATAGAACAGTCATTCTCTGGTCCTCCTAGAACTCCACTGGAGGAAAAAAAAAAAAACTGATTGAGAAACCCCAATCCCTGGCTCTGCTATTAATTAAGGGAACATGTGCACTGTGTTACTTTCTGAGTATTTTATCTTACTGTATGTTATAAAAGGGTCTTCTCAAATTGGTTTCTTTGTTTTTCATTTTACCACATTCCTGTCCATTACCTGTGCTGATACCTGAACAAGCATTGCACATGCCTGATTCCCTCTGAGCTGCTTTCAGCACTTCTGACATCTAGGCACCCCTAGGAAGAACCTACCACATTGCCTTTCATGTCTATCTCTCCCCTGCCCACCCAACCTCTGCAGGGCTGGAGAGCACCTCAAATTAGACCTTCCCATGGTGGGAGCCCATCAGGTACCTCAGGGGTTATTCTACACTGTAGCTTTTCCTTTTGACCCTGCTTAGTTTCAGTCTCTGCTCCTTCCCTTGTCTTCAATGGAATCCCAGAAAACATCACTAGTTTACAGAGATGCAAACATGCATATACAAGCTACACTAAAAACTGTCCTACCATTTAGTAATATCTTAGTATCAACAAGCTCCCTTTTGAACATTTCAGAAAATACAAAAAAGGAGTCAGAGAGAAATGTGCTTTTTCTTTTCTACAGCAAAAAAGGAACACATCCCAAAGGCGAGAGTGGGGTTACTGATGATCAGGAAAGCTGTTCTATGGGGAAAGAAAAAGGCTCTGTCACAGGAAAGAGTAAGCCAGGGGAGACTAAAGGGCCCTTACTTCTGACACTCAGTCTTGGAAAAGGATCACTGTGCCACTGTGTGGCATAGAGATCAGGTTAACTAGGTTCTTAATTGTTGATAGATGCTTTTAAATACAAAGAAGAATGATCATGGCAATTTAGACTCTGTCTAGTTACCTCTTCATTAATTTTTATTTATTTTTTAAATATCTTTTTTTTTTATTTTTTTATTTTGAGAGAGACAGAGACAGCATGAGTTGGGGAGGGGCAGAGAGAGACAAAGAGAGACAATCTCAAGCAGGATCTGTGCTGCCAGTGCAGAGCCGATGCAGGACTTGAACCCATGAAACCATGAGATCATGACCTGAGCTGAAACCAAAAGTCAGATCTTTAATCGACTGAGCCACCCAGGTGCCCATTCTCTTTGTTAATTTTTAAATTATTACCTTTTTCTAAGCATTTCTATACTTATTACATATCTAACAAATCATAAAAGTTTTAATTTATTAAATAAGATATCTCCAAACATTCATACATTGATTGAGAAACTTATAGAGTCTGGTATATACCAGACTCTAAAAATGCTTTAAATCCTTAAAAATAATATAAATATTGATGCAATACTTCTAGAATTGACTAGTACAGAGATGCTGGAAAGTTATTAGAAAATCACTAACATCATAGATTCAAATATACTTATTATATCTTTTATTTTAATATACATTTTCTTTTTTCTTATCCAATTACAATAATACTCATTTACCCTGAGAGACAGGGTTGTCTTCCTGACCAACTAAAGCAGCAAACAGGATTTGAAAGTCCATAATTGGGCCTAAAACCACACATCTTGGGTCACCTTCCCAACTTGTTCCACCCAAGACCATTTTCCAGTTTGATGAGCCCCTTTTTATGGATAGTCTTCTATCACATAAGAAACTGTCTAAATTATAGATGTTTCTTTTTGTAACCTACTTTTTCCTGAAAATGATGCTTACCTTTATAGATTAGCTGACATAGACCTACTTTGCAACAGTTTTTCTGCATATATTTCTTTCCTGAAACAATCCAGTCCTTGTTTGATTTGTAACTGCTGGTCCTGAGTGAAGCCTTGTCTGATTCAGTTAAATCTAAGGACTAGATTGTTTGAGTCACTGAAATTACAACTTTGCTAGGAACCAGCCATTAAAACAGACAATATTTACCTTACATCGCTAGACTGATCAGAGGGATGGTTGGGTTGAAATCTCACTCAGAATATTTTTTAATATCAATCAGCTTGTTCTGCTGTAAAGATGTTTGGTTACTAAGTACAAGAGCCAAATATTCATCTAAGACTTGTCATCCATGTCAGAATGTTGTTCAGTTCAGCCTGCTGCATTCTCTCATGGAGACCCTGAGGGTAGTGTAGGAGGACAAAAGGCAACTGTCATGGATTTTCCCCCAAATCCTAATCTCTAATCCTTACTTCTCTCCCAGATCCAGTTCTGCATTTCCAATGACTGCCAGACGCTTCTACCCAGAAGTCACACTAACACCTCAATTTACAGAACTAAAACTAAAACTTCTTCCCCGAACTCACTCATTCTACCACTTCATATATTTGCCACATTTGTTAACTTTGTGGCCAGCTTATAGAAAAAGCTGAATTCTTCCAAGTAAACAGAAATTCCTCTGTGTTAAACTAGCTCTGTTGAAAACTATTTTTCTACCCCCAGATGAGATCATGGGCAGGTTCCTTGATTTAACAATTTTTCAGTAATAAAAAATCATCTAAGTATTCTGGGAAGATGGCAGAGTAGGAAACACCAGGAAAATGTCTCTCCAACTACACAATAATTGCATTGGAAGAATCTGATATTACATTATTTTGGAACTTTGGAGTCTACTGAAGGCTTGAAACTTCCAAGGAAACTTGGTAATGTAGCTAAGGAAGGAGGAATTTGCTTTATCTAAACTCTAAAATAAAGTTTATTATTTGTAAATTCTTCCACACTAACACACTAAGAGTAAGATCAACACAAATTTATAAATTTCTTAGGTTTCCTTAAAGTTGTTGATATATTATTTTAAGAGTCTCATTGTTCTTCATCATGTGAGTGTGTTTTTTTAGCTACCCAACTGAAAAATCCTTGAAGGCAAGGATCACATCTATTACTTTTTTATCCCTGACAACATCTAAGATGCTCACCAAGGGTGTTAAATAAATGTTGCTGAGTGACTGGGCCCAGGGATCCCTGGGTATTATTGAAAAATTGACTTTAACTGCTTCGTTAACTGTCTGTATATGCAGAGAGTTGAGATCATCTATTTAAAATAACACACAAGAAAGCCTTCTGTCTTATAATGTCAACAAAAGATATTGAAATTGCAGTGACGAGGTCTGAAATGTAAGCCATAAAGGAAATTATCTCTACTCTATGTGAGATCTAAATATTTCTTCTTTCTTTGCCATCTAATAAAATATTTGTTAATAAACCAATAGCATGAATTGAAAGTTTCTGGGCACTAAACAAATTTTGATTAGATTAAAGTGACCCAATCCTGTTTCTTGACATTCTAAAGAAAAGTTAAGCAAGCAAAGGTTTTTTTCATCTCACAGCCTTCCTCCTTTACAAAGAATTAGGCTTGTGTTTGAGATTTTGTTTTTTAGAAACATACCAGTAGAAAGCCATTTTAGGCTTCCAGCAAACCCACCAATCTTGGTGAATTTGAGTCAAGGACTAAACTGGTTTATGGCAGCTCTCTTGGCCCCAAGGAAGTATATATGCCTTGTTCTCAAGCTTTATAGCAATCAGATTTCTGAGTAATCAGAAAATTTTCACATATAATATTTTGACTGCAAAGGCACATACATAAAAAACACTCTATTTGTTTTAACTAAAATTTTTGCTTGGTGACTATGTCCTTCTTAAAGACCTGTACAGATTTTTCAGCCTAATTGAAATAGTGACTTTCTCCTATATTGCAGAAGATGATTATAACTTCCTCTGTCACTTGAAAAGCATGTCTTTTGCCTTTAATTCAGTATATTAGAATTATCTCAATATCACAACCAATTAATAACATTAAGTTTTAGTTTTTCAACATGGAAACAGTTCTCCCACACAAAAGTCGGATACAATATTAGATTTATTTTTTTTTTTTTGATCTGCCACATTGGGAAAGGGCTTCTTACCAAAAGCTTTCAGCTTGGAAGTCACAACCTCACCCTACTACTCTTTAAGATCTACTCACAGACAAATAATACAAAAGGAAGGGAAATGAAAGACAATATACCAAGGTACAAACTACAGTCCTATGCAGGAAGCCACCTACACTAGCATTGTTATGTTGACTCCACCAATTATAACATTCCATGTCCTAAGTGTACAACAGGATACATTAGATCATTAGCTCCTTCAAGCCAGAGCATTATCTATATTTTATCATTTCATTGCCTCACGGCACCCTCCCTCTGGCAATTAGAGCAGGCTCATACACTGTAGGCACTGCTTAATAAATAGCCCTTGAAATGCCATTACATAGAACCAAACTATGCAACCAGCACAGGCATTAGTTTTGATACAGGAAGAGAAAGGGAAGAAGGTTGTACCAACATTACCCAAACTGTGTTCCCACATATTCTATAGAAAAAGAAAATAAAATAAAAATGGAAGCCAACCAGATTCAGAAAAATTCATATACTATACCACCTTCTTGAAAATTTACACCCCAAAGTGTGTAAGCTCCAAAGAGTCTTGCAGTGAAAACACTTGTTCAATTTGATTTAATACAGCATTTCCCAAGTGTGATGGTTAATTTTATGTGTCAACTTGACTGAGCTAAAGGATTTCCATAAAGCTGATAAAAAATTATTTCTGGGTGTGTCTGTGAGGGTGCTTGCAGAAGAGATTCACATTTGAATTGGTGAACTGAGTAAAATAGATTGCCCACCCCAATGTGTATGGGCATCATCAAATAGAAGGAAAAGGCAGAGGAAGGGTGAATTTCCTCTCTCTGAGCTAAGACATCCATCTTCTCCTACCCTAGAACATCAGCCCTCCTGGTTCTCAGGCCTTCAGACTCCAACTGGGAGTGACACTATCAGTTCCACCTACCCTCATCCCAGTTTCTGGAACTTTGGATCTCAGACTGAATTTCACCACCAGCTTTCTTTGTTGTCCAGTTTGCAGACAGCAGATTGTGGAATTTCTCAGCTGCCATAATCAAGTCAGCCAATTCCTATAAAAAACACAATTTTTTATGTATATGTATATGCATATACAGTATAACGCATATCACATATCATACTATATATATCATATATATATATATATGATATGTATATATATATATATCATATATATCACATATATATATGATATCCTATTGGTTTTATTTCTCTGGAGAACCCTAATATAACAAACATATTTGACAATAGAGCCCTTTGCAGAGGATACCTACTGACATTTAGAAGGATATCAGTGTCCTATGCAGCAAAATCTGAGAAATCTTTAGTTGTCTGGTTCAAATCAATAAGCAGACTTAAGAAAAAGCACAAGCTTCTGGAGACAAACAGACCACAATTCTTCCATTATTGGATTCACATAACCTTGTGCAAGTTGCTTACCCTCTCTGAGCCTCACTTTCCCCAAATGCAAAATAGGTAATAAGGCAGCTTTCATAGTTTGTTGTTATTGTTAAATAAGATAACATATTATATTACTGGTCACAAAAACATGTTTTGTTCGTGTGTGTGTGTGTGTGTATGTGTGTGTGTGTGTGTGTATTCTTCCTCAAAGGAAAGACTATACATTCCTCTTAGGAGGATAAAAGAAAGAGGAAAGTAGCATTCCCATTAGCACAGTAGTTACTGATGGATGTGCGGAAATTAGGATAGATTAGGGATTAGTTCTCTTAAAGTTCTCTTCTTATATGGCCAAGTAATCTTTGATAAAGCAGAAAAAAGACAGTCTCTTCAACAAATGGTGTTGGGAAAACTGGATGGCGACATGCACAAAAATGAAACTGGACCACTTTCTTACATCATACACAAAAATAAATGGATTAAAGATGTAAATGTGAGACAGGAAACCATCAAAATCTTACAGGAGACAACAGACAGCAACCTCTTTGACCTCAGTTGTCCCAACTTCTTACTAGACATGTCACCAAAAGCAAGGGAAACAAAAGCAAACATGAATATTGGGACCCCATTAATATAAAAAGCTGCTGCACAGTGAAGGAAACAATCAGCAAAACTAAAAGGCAACTGACAGAATGGGAAAAGATATTTGCAAATGACATATCTGATGAAGGGTTAGTATCCAAAATCTATAAAGAACTTATCAAACTCAACACCCAAAAAACAAATAATCCAGTGAAGAAATGGGCAGAAGACATGAATAGACACTTCTCCAAAGAAGGCATCCAAATGGCTAACAGAAACATGAAAAAATGCTCAACATCACTCATCATCAGGGAAACACAAAACCACATTGAGATACCACCTCACACCTGTCAGATGGCTAAAATTAACAACACAAGAAACAACAGGTGTTGGTGAGGACCCAGAGAAAGGGGAACCCTCTTACACTGTTGGTGGGAATGCAGATTGGTGCACCCACTCGAGAACAATATGGATGTTCCTCAAGAAATGAAAAATAGAACTACCCTACAATCCAACAATGACACTATTAGGTATTTACCCCAAGGATTCAAAAATACATACTTGAAGGGGTACATGCACCTCAGTGCTTATAGCAGCATTATCAACAATAGCCAAACTATGAAGAGAGCCTAAATGTTCATCGACTGATTAACAGATAAAGAAGGGGTGGTGTATATATACTATGGAATATTACCCAGCCATCAAAAAGAAGGAAATTGTGCCATTTGCAATGACATGGGAGCTAGAATGTATTATGCTAAGTGAAATAAGTCAGTCAGATAAAGACAAATACCATATAATTTCACTCATATGTGGAGTTTAAGAAACAAAACAGATGAACATATGGGAAGGTGGGGGAAAGAGAAGAGAGGGAAACAAACCACAAGAGACTCTTAATGATAGAGAACAAACTATGGGCTGACGGAGGGAGGTGGGTGGGAGATGGGCTAGATGGTGATGGGTATTAAGGAGGGCACTTGTGGTGATGAGCACTGGGTATTAGAAATCACTGAATTCTACTCCTGAAACCAATATTGCACTGCATGTTAACTAAAATTTAAATTAAAAAAAATATATACCAGAAAAAATATAAATTAATTAATTAATTAAATTCTCTCTTTAAACTGAAAAAATATAAAATGCATTGAAAAAATAAAATAAGTCAGCCAAGCTAAAGAGACTACAACAGTAAAAGCAAGAAAAATGGGAGGGCCAAGAAGAGACCCTATCCTGCCATGAACATGGAACAGTGAACTTCAAAAAATCATATGTATAGGTTTTGCAATGGACAACATTCAATCTCAGACCTAAATTCTCTGCACATCCTGCATACCTGATAGCAGGACAGTCTGAATGTCAGGCTTTGGTAACCTAACATTAAGGATTTAGGTCTAATTCATCAACTGTTAAAATCCAGTCTAACCCAGATATTCGGTTTCCTTTCTGATGGTACTAGGGTGTAATAACAACATCTCAGTCCTTAACAAAGCCTGTACCACAGAGAGAGAACACTCAGAAATACTAACAGTGGAATGATAGGTTAGAGAAATTTAGTCAACGAAACTTCAAGTCCTGCAGTAGAACAGTAGACTTGTCAGAATGTTACATAGGGGTCTAATTTAGTAGCTTCTCAACATATGGGCAACAATATGGTCTCAGTGATTCCCTGCTACTGGCATGGCTGAGAAGGAGGTAGAAATAATTAGACATCTAACAGGCAAGTGACTGCTCTCACAGTTCAGCCAAGGCTTTTGCAGAGGGCACAAGATATTTTTAAACCCCAGTTCCTTTGCAGCTAAAGAAATTGTACATTTTTCTTTTACTGGTAAATAGGCATTAGTTTCTTTCAGAGTCTGACGATAAAGAAATGATGGAAGTCATAAACCTAATTCTTTCATGCAGTTTCCTAAGGAACTGTATATGTGTCCTATGATGCATGCAGTGGAACATTAGGAGGCCAAAACACTAATATTATTCTTACTTTCCTCTCCTTGAAGAATGCACACATCCAAACAATTTGTTTTTATCAGTCAGAATCCGCATTCTGCACATTAAATGAGGGACCTAAGGATTCTGCATGACGCCTGCCGAACAGGCCATAAACAGGTACATGGGAGAGAACTAGGACAACAAATGCTTCCCCCAACCAGACTGTAAAAACTGGTCAAGGTCAATGAATCTATCTTGACTCCTACCCACAACATTGTCACCACTATGACCAACCAGCACAGTTCTCCATATCCAGCAGTAATTCATAAATATTGGCCAATGTATTGATATTTTTCTAAAATGCAGGCTCCGTATGCATGGCCTCTAGAAAAAAGCGCAGAGAAATCAAGCAGTACAAAAGTGCGATGCTTCTTCTTCGTGCTGTCTTTATCACACACAATAGGACCTGGCAGGAGTTCAGCCCACAGGAAGGTTTGATTTGTCTGAGATTAGACACTTTTTTGGAAGTAAACAGCATTTTCTCCAAAGAAATCACATACAAAAATTTCAGCTTTTGCTTTCTTTATATAACCAAGTATGTGTATATTTTCAAAAACTAAATTTCTTGTCTAAAACTCATCTCTTGTTTATATCCAAAGTTACAGACTGAACGTTTATATCCCACCAAAATTCACATGTTGAAGCCTTAACACCCAATATGATGGTATTTGGAGGTAGGGTCCTTGGGGGGTAATTAGGTTAGGATGTGGTCATGGGCATGGGGCCATTATGGGATTGGTGCCTTTATATAAAGAGCTCACTCTCTCTCCACTTGCACGCACTGAAGGCCTTTTGAGGACAAAGGGAAAAGGTAGCTATCTGCAAGCCAGGAAGAGAGCTCTCACCAGGTCCCAACCATACTGGTAACCGAATCTTGGGCACCCTTCAAAACTGAGGAGATAGGGGTGCCTGGGTGTCTCAGTCTGTTAAGCATCCAACTTCAGCTCAAGTCATGATCTCATGAGTTCCGGCCCCACATCAGTCTCTGTGATGATAGCGCGGAGCCTGGAGCCTACTTCGTATTGTGTCTTCCTCCCTCTCTGCTCCTTCCCTGCTCATGCTTTGTCTCTCTCTCTCAACTAAATAAACATTAAAAAAATAAAATAAATAAACTGAGGAAATAAATGTCTGTTGTTTAAGCCCCCCCAGTCTATGGTATTTTGTTATAGCAGCCCAAGCAGACTAAGACATCCAACAAAACAGTAGGGATAAATGTGATTGAGAGCAGAGTTAGTGGTCATATGGGAAAGGACAGCGGTGACACAGAAAGGACATACACTTAGGAAACCAGGATACGTTTACCTCTGACTTTTTTTTTTTTTTTTGAGAGAGGGAGTGCAAACAGGAGAGGGGCAGAAGGAGAGACAGAATCTTAAGCAGGCTCCACACCCAGTAGAGAGCCCTGTGTAGGGCTCGATCTCTCTACCATGAGATCATGAACTGAGCCTAAATCAAGAATCAGATGCTTAACCAACTGAGCCACTCAGGTGTCCCTACCTCTGACTTTTAAAAACAAATATTTTTAGTGTTTATTTATTTTTGAGAGAGAGAGAGAGAGAGAGAGAGAGAGAGAGAGAGGCAGAGAGCAAGAAGGGGAGAGGCAGAGACAGAGGGAGGGAGACACAGAATCCAAAGGAGGCTCCAGGCTCTGTGCTGTCAGCAGAGAGCCTGACACGGGACTTGAACTCACAGACCGGAAGATCATGACCTGAGCCGAAGTCAGACACTTAATTGACCAAGCCACCCAGGTGCCCCTGAGGTTTGTTTTTTTTTAAAGATGGAATTATCAGAGCCAGACAGGCTACGTCTGCCTTGTCAGGGAGTTAGGCACTTCTGTAGAAATTAAAAACTCTGTGACAGAAGACTAAACCCAGCCACTGAGGCTAAAGGTGAACAAGCAGGTCTCTAACAGCAGCCGTGTGAGACAGATGCACATGGACAGCATTTGCAAAGTCAGATCTTAATTTCCAGACTCACTGGAATTTGATACTATGAATTCTAAATTCCAACTGACTTTCCAACTTCTATATATTTACAGAGGGAAGAAGACATTATCATGTAATACTCCCCAAAGCATTCTACTTGTCTTTATAAATTTGCTCTAGAGAGAAGCATTGTATTAGATTCTGCAAAGAAACAGAACCAACAGGAGAAAGAGATGGATATAGAGAGAAACAGAGAGAGAAAGAGATTGTAAGAAATTGCCTCATGCAACTGTAGGGACAACAAGTCCAAAATTGTAGAATAGGTGAGTAGGCTACAAATTTAGTCAAGAGATGATGTTGCAGTCTTGAGTTCAAAATATGTCGGGCAGGAAACTCAGGCAGGGTTTCTATGCTGCAGTCTTGAGGAGATTTGGTTCTTTGGGAAACTTCAGCGTTTGCTATGAAGGCTTTTGACTGATTTGGATAAGATCCAACCAGATTGTAGAGAGAAATCTAATTTACTAAAGTCTACTGACTAAATGTGAATCACATCTAAAAACTATCTTCACAGCAGCATCTAGACTGGTGTTTGGCCAAACAACTGGGCACCACAGCCTAGCTAAGTTGACACATAAAATTAACCATGACAAGCATAAAATGGGAAATAAAAAGACAAGAAAAACAAATTTCCAAAATCTTCCAATATTTCTTCTGTCCTAACCAGCTCATCTTTTAAAAAATGGGTGTCATCCATTGGCATTAAACTACTCACTGAATCAGATATGGTCTATTATATCCCTTGCATTCCCAAGACATCCCCAGCATTTTTACTAAAGTCAACATGGTAATGCAGGATGAGTTTCTGGGATGCAAGAAATAAATACAGTTAGCCCTAAGTTATGAAATGTCAAAAGGTTAGTAACCTAAGGCAAACCTACACCCAAAAAATAGGACAAGTAGTGAGGGCTGGGATACTGCTTATCTGTTCAGCATTTTAACCCCAGGAGCTACCGCTATGCCTGGCACACAGTTGGTCTTCAGAAATCTTTGTTAAATGAATACCTGGATGAATTAGGTAAGTAAAAAAGGGATTAACATTATTAAAGGTGCTTCCCACTTCAAGACGACAAAGCCACGTGGAGGCCGGTTTTGTTTCTTTGTTTTTCTACTCCATTGCAAAATAATTACCTCTGCAAATTGAACAGATACACTGTACTCTGGTCTTCATGTCAGTAAAGTCTAGTGGGTATTTTGGAGCTATTCATTTTGTATTACAGCACTCAGAATTCAGTAAGCATATTTACTAACTGTGTAACTTTGGACAAAAATAATAGCTAACACCAAATGTCAAGTACTGTCCTTAACGCTTATATTTACCCATAACATTCTCAGGCTCAGTTAGAATTTGAACTCGGTCTGGTTCCAAACACCTCTCTCTGCCTCTACTATACCGCAATTTACTTACTCAGAGGCTCAAAATGTTCATTTACAAAATAAAAATAATAATTCCTCCCTTGTAGAACTGTTTTAGGGTTAGTGCCAACTTATAGCACAGTGCCTGGCATACAACTCATGGGTCCTGAGTAAAATGGTGGTAGTGGAGGTGGGAACAATAGTAGCAATAGTAGCTCTTGCTATTGTCATGGTCATCATTTTCATGGCTGAAGTAGACTCCCTCCACAACCAACTAATTTTATAATTGCTATTTAAGTAACAAAATTCAAGGGGACATGGACTTATCTCTGTCCCTTAGTTCAAAAAATAAATAAAACACACACACTAATAAATGTGAATTCTGAGATGCAGAGTTGTCACTTCTAAATTGTTTGGCCAGGCCACTCAGCCTTAACATCAAGTTTTAGACTAAAGTTGCAGGAAAATTGTGGTAAATTAATGATGACTAAAAATTCTTTACTACTGCTTCTACTGAAAAACAGATTCTAATTTCCCTCTCCCAGAATCTGGGCTGCCCTTAGTAAATTGCTTGACCAACGAATGTGACAGAATTGACATTCTGGAAATTTTAAGACTAGGTCATAGAATCCTTTCAGCTTCTGCCAGGGTCACTTGCAATACTTGCTCTAGAAGGCCTGAGCTCCATAAGGAGTTCAACTCCGGGTAGCTAAGGCCAGCCTTCTAGCCATCTCCATCAAAATGGCAGACATGTGAACAAAACCATTTTAAACCCTCCAGAACAGTCCATCTGCCAGCTTAATACCACCAGCTGACCTCAATCAACACCACATGGAATAGACAAATCACCGGAAATCTTAAATTCCTGATCAACAAACTAGTGAGATATAATAAAATAGCTGTTTTAAGCCATGAAATTTTGGGGTAGTTTGTTAGATAGCAATAGGTAACTAGAACATAAAGAACTCCAATATACAAAATGAAAAATGGCACAGCACTGTGTCCTGAGAGGGAATATTTTTCTTATTCAGCTGCCATTCAATACAATCTAAATGAGTGATGTTGAGTGGGCAGCACTGGTCAGAGGGGAATATTTTTATTGGAAAAAGGAAATGAATCCAGGTTAGTTAGCAGTAACAGAATGTGTGATGTCAGTGAATTCAAGGCAATGGTTACAAGTCACCAAGACCGTGTGAAGATAAAATAAAAGGACAGAAACCAGAATGTTTACATTCTTGCTACCACAAAATTGAAAAAAATCAAGAACAGAATTATATCAGATGGAGAGGAGGGTCCAAGTGGGACTAAAATGCATGTGCCATGCAGATGCCCTTAGTAACAGGATCCTCTTAAGTTAACAATATTGCAATGAGAAGGTCACATACAAATTAAGCTTATGATAATTAAGGCAGAGATACATGTGTGTCACTAATTCCGTTTTGGGGAAGGGTCTGAAAAGGAGTGAGAGAGCCTTTTTTGCAGTAAACAAAAGGTGAGAGCCTGAGAAAAAGAATTTGAGTTGTGCATAAGAGGGTTAAATAGGGCCCATGTGCTCCAGAACTTTTTATGTGGCAGACTTGTGATATCTTCCTCTGACTGAGTCAGTGAAGAAAATAGATAATATGTCTTTTTTTTTTGATTTTTGCATGTATAAGTTGGTTGTTTTTTTTTAATTTTTATTATAGAAGTGTAGTTGACATACAATGTTATATTAGTTTCAGGTATACAACATAGTGACTTGACAATTCTATACATTATACAATGCTCACCATGATAAATGTAGTCATCATCTGTCACCATACAGTGTTATTACCATATCATTGACTATATTCCCCATATTGTGTTTTTATTCCCATGATTCATTAATTCCATAACTGGAAGCCTGTATCTCTCCTTCATTCATTCTGCCCATCCCCCATCCCCTTTTCCTCTGGCAACCACCAGTTTGCTCTCTGTATTTATGAGTCTGCTTTTGTGTGTTTGTTTTTAGATTTCACATACAAGTGAAATCATATGGTATTGTCTTTTTCCATCTGACCTATTTTACTCAGCATACTATGCTTTAAATCCATCTATGTTCCCAAAAATGGCAAGCTCTCATTTCTTTTTCATGGCTGAGTAATATTCCATTGTATGTATAGTATGTGTGTATATATATACCATGCCTTCTTTACCAATTCACCCATCAGGGACATTTATGTCATGTCCACATCTTGGCTGTCATAAATACTGCTGCTATGAACATTAAGGTGCCATGTATCTTTTCAAACTAGTGTTTTCAAATTTCTTGGGTAAATACCCAGTAGTGGAATTACTGGATAGTATGGTATTTCTACTTTTTTTTCTTGGTATTTCTACTTCTAATTAAATGATATATATAAGCTACCTGGCTGGGGCATCTGAGTTGCCTAGTGGGTTAAGCATCTGACTTTTGCTCAGGTCATGATCTCACAGTTCATGAGTTCAAGCCCCACATCAGGTGAGCTCAAGCCCTGCTTCTGGTGAGCTCAAGTCCCACTTTGGGTGAGCACGAGCCCTGCTTCAGGTAAGCTCCACTTTTCTCTCTCTCTCTCCCTCTCTCTCTCTTTCCCTTCCCTTTGCTCACTTGTGCCTTCTCTAAAAGAAGGAGAAGGAGAAGGACAAGGAGAAGGACAAGGAGAAGGAGAAGGAGAAGGAGAAGAAGAAGAAGAAGAAGAAGAAGAAGAAGAAGAAGGAGAAGCAGAAGCAGAAGCAGTAGCAGCAGCAGCAGCAGCAGCACCTACCTGGCCTGTTGGCAGCTGTTGCTGGATAGAAGAAAATCAGGCAGAGTGAGATATATAAATCAGTAACCACAAAGCCTAAAGAAGTTTGCAATTCCTTTACTTAACCTACACAACACCCTTCTTGGGGCAATAAGAGTATCTTCATTTCTAGAGTTATGCACAGAGCTGTTAAACAACTTATTTGAAACCATGTGACACTTAAAAGTTTGCAAAACAAGATTGTATCTGATTTGTGGTATTTTATTAATACCTCTCGCCCTCTCTCTCTTCTTCTCCTGTTCTCCCTCTCTCTCCCCACCCCCCCAGGAAGTTAAGAGATTTGGTATACCATGCAAAACCCTTCCTGACTATTGTCAGGCAGACATTTCAAAGTAACCCTAGTTTTCCTGTACTTTTAAGTAGCCCCATAACAAGGGAAAAAGATAACTGAAAACTATCCAAGAGACAGAAACTAATGAGAACTTTATTCCATGACACTGTATGGTCAATATTTTTATTTCAGGAAATTCCTGTCTGCAGAAAGATTCTGCTATTGTGACCAGCTATTCTTGAAGAGCACTGCTAGGTGGCATCCCAAGGTTAAAAGCAGTTGGAACAAAACAAAACAAAAATGTCATTCTTCTACAATCCAATATCAAAGTATTTCCCAGTAGCATAAAACCTAAAGGAATTCTGACCCATAAACATTGATTTCTTTTTATTTGCTAAAAAAATCAAGTTTAAAGGGATATATAGCTTCAGAAATCTCTTTTTATATTTTGTTTTTAATAGTGAAAGAAATTAAAATTTTTGTAAAATGTAAAGATAGTCAACAATCCTCGAGACACAAACTATTTTCTAAACAATTCATCCTGGAAAACATGTTGCTTATATACAATTTAAACACAGGCTTAGAATAATTAATCCCACAGAGTGGAAAGAAGATTTCATTTTATTTTTAAATGTTAAGCAATTCAATACCTTGCTTTCTCTTCAAACTTAAAAATAAATAAATAAGTAAACTGCAGTGGACAGAATCACCCCATAGGTAATTTTCTATTTTCTTTATGATCCATGATCATTGATTACATACTGTCTTATGTTGCTTTGTATTTCTTTTCATTCCAGCAAGGTTTTGAACTCCTTAAGCTCAGAGACTATGTTGCCTTTTTTTTATCCCTCACTACATAGTGTTCTAGACATACAAGATAACCAATCTATTTTTCTTAATCTGAAATCCACACAAAGAACATGTTCTATGATACAGTGTATATTTCTTCCAAGCATCAGACAAGATTTTTAGAAAGTTGATGAAGGATTATTTTTACAACCGTTTGCAATTTTAAACCTTGTCCAAAATTAAGAAATTTATAAAATCATGATTAATATTTTTATCCTAGGAAGCAAACATTTCATAAAGATCAAATAGTGAGTATTCCTAACTCTGAGGACAGAGGTCAAAAGATGGTTGAAAGCTTCATATTAATAAAAATACAATGCTAACAAAATCAGTGGGGAAAAGGTCCAAGGTGAGGTATTTATACCCTAATCATAAAGGAAAGAATGAGAAATAAATGTCCAGAGAGATATCTGAAAAAATAGGACATACATACCATTTTGATGTTAGCAAGCATTTTAAATTACTGAATTTGGACTTCCAAGTTAACACAATGAAAGATTCTACATGGTGACAGAATCCTGATAAGCTTATTAAATTCCTAATATTCTTGAGGACACACAAAAATGTAAAAGGTGGCTTTGAGATCAAATAATAAGATCTCAGAAAATCCTGGTGGAATTCCTACCAAATGCATCGTCAGTCAAGATGAATTGAGAAGTACATTACTCAACCACATATCACCTACTCTACCCTTCTGAAACAGAAGAAAAGGCCACCCCACCCCTGGCAATCAGTGCTCAAGACAAAAATGAGAAGCCCAGAAGGAAGACAAAAAGAATAAAATGAGAGAAGACAATACATATGAAGGGTAGAGGTCAAAGAGCCAGCTAAGAATTGTAAGTGTTTCAGTAAAAGAAAAAAATGATGGAAGTATTCAAGAAGACAGTAGAACAATCAAAGTCAACTGAATGATTAGTGTGTCACAGCTGTGACCCCAGGAAGTTTATATCCATTCAAGTAATTATTCATTTGTAAGAGCAACAGAAAAACTTTCTCAAATAAATAAGGACCAAAAATATACTATTGACGAATGCCCTTTGTTAAATTTATTTTTTATATTTTTTTAATTTTTTATGAATATAATTTATTGTCAGATAGGCTTATATACAACACCCAGTGCTCATCCCAACAAGTGCCCTCCTCAATGCCCATCACCCATTTTCCCCTCTCCACACCCCCCATCCACCCTCAGTTTGTTCTCTATTTTTAGAGTCTCTTGTGGTTTGCCTCTTTCCCTCTATGTTTGTAACTATTTTTTTCCCCTTTCCTTCCCCGATGGTCTTCTGTTAAGTTTCTCAAGATCCACATATGAGTGAAAACATGTGATATCTGTCCTTCTCTGACTGACTTATTTCACTCAGCATAATGCCTTCCAGTTATGTCCACATGGCTGCAAATGGCATGATTTCATTCTTTCTCATTGCCAAGTAGTATTCCATTGTATATATAAACCACATCTTCTTTATCCATTTAAGACAATATTCTCAAACTTTTTGTTTAAATAAGAAATCTATAAAGTAATTTTATCTCAGGCATGTGAAATAAGAGGTAAATAACAATAATATCCTTCAGACTTCACAGAGACTTCACAAGTTTTATACCTTTTAGGAAAAAAAGTGATGTCTACATCAAAATTATTACCAAGGCAAGTAAAACAACCAATCAAAATTACTGACCTTTCAGGAATTAAAGGTTACTGTCAAGAGTAGTTATCAACAATCTCTGAAGCCCAGGTATCTTATAAAAATCCTTATCTAAAATTAACATAGCAAGAATAGTTTCTGGTTTTCTCTGCAAGTGCAGGGAAAGAATAAATAAACACTTCCTTCTTATATTGCACTGCCTTCTTTTATTCATGACTAGGAAGGCCTGTATTTCAAGACTAAGTACTGGGATTCCTTTGGTTACCACTGACAGGAAAAAAAACAAGCCTCAGAAGCTCAAAGCATATAACATGGAACAGGAAAAACAAAATAGCATTATAAGCATCAGAATGTGGAACATATAAGGCTTTGCATTGCATAAATAATTCAAAACCACCACAATTTTATTTGTGTATCCTATGCATATATCTCTAAGAAACAGAAAGCTGTAATATATGTTATATATTAATTATATATTAATTTATTTACTTATTAATTATATATAAATTAAATATAAATTATATCTCTTTAAAATTAAAAAAAACCTTTCAATGATAAAAATGTAAAATAATAAGCTAAGCCTGTAACCCCAAATTATTTCAACATACGTGTTAGAAATGCAATAAGGATTATAGAAGGATGAGGATTATACAACTTACTATTATATATACTATAAGTTACTGTTTTCATATTGATTTTGATAATTAGAGAAATGCAAATTCAAATATATATCTGATAAACCAAAATTCAACCACTAGTAAGATTTTTATCATAATACTTCATGATTATAAAATACCCTAAATATTAATATAGAAAACTTGGAAAACACCAAAAAGGATAAAGAAAAAAATAAAAACAACTATAATCTCACTGTGACCCAGCAACAGCCAGTTGGTTGTTTCTTTCAGGCAATTACGAGTGTGTGTGTCTGTATGTGTGTGTGGTGTAAAACATAAAAGTGTGATAAATGTATTTCCTCATGATGCCATACAGAACCACAATATATTATATATCTGTCACACTTTTTCCCTTACTACTATATAATAAGCTTTGTCCCATGTCTTTAAATATCCTTTCAAAAATTATTTACAAATACTGTCCCATCACTTGCTATAACTAATTTAATAATTCCCCTTCTGTTGAATATTTAGGTGGTTTTCAATTTTTTATTAATATAAATAGAAATATAAAAAGTTCTATATTTCAAATATCTTATTATTTTCATAGAATTAAATTCTAGAAGTAGAATTTTAGAAGAATGAGACAATATTTATAGAGGCTAATATTATAAAATTATACTTAGAAAAGGTTGTACCAACTAATAAATACCTTAGCAGTGTTTGAAAGTTCTCATTTCACCAAATCAAAACCACAAGGAGATATCACTCACACCTGTTAGAATGGCTATTGTTAAAAAGACAAGAAATAACAAGTGTTGGTGAGGATGTGGGAAAAGGGAACCCTTGTGCACTGTTGGTTGGAATGTAAATTGGTGTAGTCACTATGGAAAACAGTATAGAAATTCCTCAAAAAATTAAAACTAGAACTACCATATGTTCCAGAAATTCCACTTCTGAGTATTTATCTGAAGAAAATTTTTAAAAAAGATAATATGCACCCCATGTTCAGTGTAGCTATTATTTATGATGGCCAAGATATGGATAAAGAAAATGTGGAATATATATACAATGGCATATTATTCAGCCACAAGAAAAAAGGAAATGCCGCCATCTGCAACAACATGGGTGGACCTTGAAGGCATTATGTTAAGTGAAATTAAGTCAGAGAAAGACAAACACTGTATGATATCACTTATATGTGGAATCTGAAAAAAAAAAATTAAAAAAAGAAAGAAATGAACTTATAAATACAGAGAACAGATTGGTGGTTGCCAGAGGTGAGTGGAGAGGGGGTGGGCAAAATAGGTGAAGGTGATCAAAAGGTACAAACTTCCAGTTATAAAATAAATGTCATGGGGATGTAATAATAATGTACTGTATATTTGAAAGTTGCAAAGACAGTAAATCTTAAAAGTTCTCATCACTAGAAAAAAATTGTAACTATGTATGGTGACAGACATTAACTAGTCTTATTGTGATCATTTTCAATATACAGTTGACCTATGAACAATGCAAGTTTGAACTGCACAAGTCCACTATACACAGATTTTTAAAATAAGTATAGTACAGTATTGTAAATACATTTTCCTTATGATTTGCTTAATAATATTTTATTTTCTCTAGCCTTCTTTATTATAATGCAGTACATATATTATATATAACATACAAAACAAATGTTAATCATCTGTTTATGTTACATCAAGTCTTCTAATCAATAGTAATAATAGTAGGCTATTATTAGTTAAGTTTTGGGGCACTTGAGTAGCTCAGTTGGTTAAGTGTCTGACTTCAGCTCAGATCATGATCTCATAGTTCATGAGTTCAAGCTCTGTGTCAGGCTCTGTGCTGCTAGTGCAGAGCCTGCTTGGGAATCTCACTCTGTTCTTGCTCTCTGCCCCTCCCCCACTCACTCTTTCTCTCAAAATAAATAAGTGAACTTTTAAAAATCAGTTAAGTTTCGGGGAGTCAAAGTTACGCACAGATTTTTTACTGCACCCTGCATTATTCAAAGGTCAGTTGTATACAAATATTGAATCAAATTCAATCTAATCAAACTAATATAATGTGCATCAATCATATCTCAATTTTTAAAAATTCTTTTTAAAAAAGTTTTTCTTTCCCTACAGCCTTTAGAGTGGATTATCTGCACTTGGATATATTCTGCCACTTTCTCAAAACTAACATGTCAACACAGTTATTTTCTCCCAACCCCTTCCAAGCTACTTCTCCTCTGGACTTTTATGTTTCTGTAAAAGACGTCTGTTCCTCCCAGACAGCCTGGCAACATAACACAAAGTCTTCATTGAGTTCTCCCTTCTCCCTGCCTGCACATCCAAGCAGTTGTCAAGTCTGGCCCCTTATCCTTCCCAAAATATCTACCACATTCATCCCTTTTCTCCATTCTCATTGTTAATTCTATTAAGTTTCTCCCATCTTATCAAATTGGATCCTTTTTCCAATGCCTGTCCTATACCAGTGTGTGAAACTGTGTCTGGTTGTAGATACCAACACTATCCGTCTAGGTGGGGTTAATCTAGCTTTGTCTCTTCATGCCCCAGCTCCACTGACAAGAACATGAAACTGTGACATAGCCAATACTCCTGGGTCATTCAGTTAACCTAAATGAAAAGAATGAATCAGAGATAGTCATAGATTGTGTTAGTCATCTATTGCTAAGTAACAAAACTACCATAAATTTGGCAGTTTAAAATAACATGCATTTGTTATACTACCATTTTTGTAGGTCAGGAATCTGGCTATGGTTTAGCTGAGTTCTATGTTATAGAGTCTCTCACAGAGCTGCTACAAAGGTATAGGTCAATGATCTTTCCCACTGGGATTTCCAGAAAAATATGGATGTGGAAAACAATAGAAAAAAAGAGAGAGAAAGAGAGTTCAGTGGTGGCAACCGCCCTGAAGAGCTCATCAGAACTTCACAATCCACTGATTAAGAATATCAGAATTAGACTCAAAATAGAAAACATCCAACTGTGTAGGGAAGATGGTCACTATGGATCCAAACTTATTTACTGTTTTGAACATATAAATAGATGTTAATTCAACAAACATCAATGAAACAATTTATTGTCTGCAGCGCACCATATATCATGCACTGGAGAAAATTAAGATGAATAAGCCATAAATAGTTCATGCCGTCAGAGAATTCATACTATAGCAGAACAAAGGAAGAAATGTATTCACAAATTGCTATAACAACGTAGCATGCAATAAACGTCATAAGAGATGGATCCCCAAATAAAGTGCTTGGGTGCAGAGAAGAAGGGAAAGTTATTAAATGTTGGAATTTAAGTAGGAAATCCTTCCTGAAGAGTGGACTATGGAATGATCAGAAGGAATGAGAAAGGACAGAGAAGAAATCTGAGAGCAAGCCAGCCAAGGAGAGCTCTCGTAACCTCTGAGACTTTCAGCTCTTCCTATAAAAATAACAGATATTGAAGAGGGCTGTAAAAGTACCAAATATTTTTGAAGAGAAAATGGAGCAACCAGGGCCCTTATGCATTGCTTATGGGAGGAAAATTGGAAGTTTCATAACAAGTTAAACATATATCAACCCTATGACCCAGCAGTTCTATTTCTACATGTTTATCCAAGGAAAAGGAAATAACATGTCCACAAAAAACTTGCACAAGATGTTTCATGGCAGCTTTATGCATGATGGCCAAAATTCAGAAACAACAGGAAAATGAATACACAACACATCAACACAACAGAATTTTCTAGGGAGATGGAAATATTTGTATCTTGCTATAATTTCCAAAATTACAGTGAACAGTTCACTTAAGATATGAGCACTTCACAGGATATAAGTTATATTTTTTACCTGTCAGGTTTCAGGAGACAGGAACCATGCAATAATCTGAACAGGGAAAGTTTAATATAAATAATTATTCACTGTTACAACAGATTACTTACCAGTGGGCAAAGAGAACTCTAAGGAACAAATAAATAGAAGAACAATGCAGCAACCATTACCTCTAGGGCTGAGACACAGCACCTAAGGATGAAAACAGAAGAGACCCCCAGGGCTGGGATCCAGGCTTTGTTGGAGAAGGCACAGCAGTAGCCCCTAAATGGTGCTTACTTGGTGCCGTGTTAGTGAAACTCACTGGAGGAAGCCTTCACCAGGAGGTGTTGCACCTAAGGACTCACTGCAAATCCTCCTGCACAGGTAGTGAGCTGGGAAGCTACCTTCTTAAGTACTGGGAGAGGCTGCCCACAGAGAAGTTCCATGCTGTATAGCTCACTGGAAAACTGCCCACAGGGATGGTGCAATGGGAAGCTATCTCCTAGGATGCTAGGGAATGCTGGCAACAGGGAACTAAGCGCTGGCCCACTGTCCTGTGTACTCCCAGCTGTCATGCACTGCAGAAGGATTTATGTGGAGCACACTAAGAACCAGAAGAAAAGCCTGTTCCTCCCCCGGTATCCTTCTAGTACTCTCCACCAACAAAACTTAATGTTGTGCAAGCTGGCAAGGGAAAAATGCTCCGTATCACAAGCAGCAATAAAGGGTAGATTTAAAACTGAGACAACAAATATATAACTCATACATACCTCAATTTTAAAAGGAAGATATATGAGGAGACTAAAATGGTCAAACTCAGAAAAGCAGACAGTTGAATGGTGGTTGCCAGGGATAGAGATAAAGGAAGACAGGGAGGTATTGGTCAAAGGGCACAAGTTTCAGTTATAGAAGATGAATAAGACCTAGAGGTCAACTGTTAGTGTACTGCCTATAGTTAACAATATTATATTGCATCCTTAGAAATTTGTTAAGAGTGCTAGAAGAGGGTGGTAGGAAACTTTTGGAGGTGATAGATGTGTTTATGACATGGATTGTAGTGATTCATAGATGTATGCTTACCTCCAAACTCATCACCGATAAAGTAAATATATACAGCTTTTTGTATGTCAATCATACCTCAATAAAGTTCTTTGGGGAAAAAAGAAGGAGGAAGAGGAGGAGAAAGAAAAGGAAGGACTGTGGCATTTACAGTATTATGGGTGATGGCCCACTTAACTAGAACTGATATAACTGACTAAATTTGAACTATAAATGACAGACAGTAGACATTAAGCATTTGCTCAGATTGTACAAGGCACTGTGCTATTTTCTTTAACACTCACAATATTTAAAGAAGTTAATTATTATTATTTTCATTTTAGAGAGGAAACTGCGACTCAAAGGAATAATTAAGTTATCTTGAAGGTCACAAAGCCAGATAGTGATAGACTCAGACTTTGAACACAACTCTGACTCCAAAGCCTCACTTTGTATCTTATTGATGATGCATGATCATACCAATGCCAAACCGGAAAGTCTAGATTCTGGCCCCCAGTAATTACATTTATACTTCTCCCACCTAAGTCTCTACCACTGTACACAAGAAGCTACAGGATCAGTTTCAGATGGTGCTGCATTTTGATAATCTTAGTGAAGAAGTAAAAAGAGCTGTTTTCCTATTCACCCAAGAATAACATGTGCAATGAATTGAAATAGTTGCCTCTATGGACAATAAAAGAGACTAAGCTGATTTTTTAAAGGAAAAAAATCTACTTTAAGGCAATTTTTCAGACAAGCACATATTGTCTTTATTCCAAGGACGAGAACCAGAAACTCTACCTAATAGTCCCTGGCTATTATAATTTTGATACTTGATATACTTCTATGCATACAAGATACTCCACATCCTCCTGATAAGGCAAAGGATAGTGAATAACATCAATTGTATCACAATTTTCCCTCATAAAGTTAATGCATATGAATAATGGTTATTCAGATTAGAATTACCATTATCATTATGTTATATCATTCAATTCCCAACCTGGGAGCCAGAAAATTATAATGTGTGTGCTCTTATGTTACACAATCACCAAGTTACCCATGAGTACATGGTGGACCACTGAAAAAATATGAGATCATATTCTCTATTCAATTATTGTGCCATAACTGAAAAATAATGCTTATTCACTTTTTCCCTGGATGATTCCATCCAATTTCTAGGTTTTATGTATCACCTCAATGCTGATAATTTCCAAATTCATATCCTTAGTATTGAACTCTCTCTTGAGATACAGAATCTTGTCTCACTGACTACCTGTATGTCAAATATGATTCTCAAATTTAATAATTTCAAAATGGAACTGTTGATCTGTTTTCCTACAGTGTTTTAGAGCTAGTTGCTCAAGCCCAAACCTAGGAGTCATTCTTTTTTTTCTGATTTTTTGGAAATATAATTGACATATAAGATTGCACAAGTTTAAGGTATATAATGTGTTCATTTGGTACATTTAAATATTGCAATAGGATTCCACCATAGTTCTAGCTGACACCTCTATCACATCACATAATTATCACTTTTTAATGTTTATTTATTTTGAGAGAGAGAGAGAGAGAGAGAGAGAGCAAGCACAGAGCCCAACACAGAGCTCATCTCACAAACCAGTAGATCGTGACCTGAACAAAAATCAAGTCAGATGCTTAACCAACTGAGCCACCCAGGTGCCCCTATCATTTATGTTATGTAGTGCGAGGTATTAAGATCTAGTCCTTAGGAGTCATTCTTGATTCGTTTCTTTCCCTCATCATCTACATTCATCAGCTAGTCATGTTGTCCCTACCTCCAAAATGTACTGACTCTTACTTCCTTCCAGCTACACTGCCCACTCTCTAGTCTAATTTCTCACCTTGACTGCTGCAACAGCACTGCTCAGCTGGCTCATACTCTGACTCCATTAAATGCATTCCCATTAGAGAAAGCTGCTTAAAACTATCCAAAAGAGGGGTGCCTGGGTGGCTCAGCTGGTTAACTGACAGTCTCAGGTCATGATCTCATGGTTCATGGGTTCAAGCCCCCGGTCAAGCTCTGTGCTGACAGCTCAGAGCCTGGAGCCTGCTTCAGATTCTGTGTCTCCCTCCCTCTCCACACTTCTCCCACTCATTCTCTCTCTCTCTCTCTCTCTCTCTCTCTCTCTCTCTCTCTCTCCCTCCCTCCCTCCCTCTCTCTCTCTCTCTCTGTCTCAAAAATAAATAAACATTAAAAAATTAAAAACCTATCCAAAAGATTCTCACTGCATTTGGAATAAAACCACTCTCCTTAACTTAGCTATCAATCCTAACAGGAACTACTTCCCTGTGTCTTAGGATTCAAACAGAAAAGAGATCCACTATGAGTGATATAGATAAAATATATCAGAGGTGTTTGGCACAGAAATTGTGAGAGCTAGCGAAAGAGTCTATATAAGGATGCAGTTTCTATATCTGATGCTGGGCCTGAAAGGAAAGATGAATGTGAAGTGAGGGAGAATAAGACCTGTAAGGATGAGCTGGAACCCATTAAAATGAACTGGAACTTGTGTCTGCCTTTCACTACATTCAGGCCTCAATTTCAATGATGCACTCTTCAATGTGAATTTGCACTCACACCTGGCCTACAAGTAGGAGAAGCTGAAGAAGGAGATTCAGCACCACATGGAGTATCTGCTGTTCTGTGCCACCACTGCAAGCCATCAGATAGAGAAAACATGCAAGCGCTACAGCAGAACATGATCCTACGTGGACCTTCAGAACACACAGGTGGCCACTGCTTTAAACACACTTTCCAAAGCTCAGGTAGGTTTCTCTTTTGGCCACCCCTATTCAGAACTATATAGGGAATGCTTGGAAACATAGTTCCAGCTTAGGTACATTAACATAGTATGAAATTGCTGGCGGGGCCAAGATGGCAGAACAGCATGGAAGGTGTTTTTGCATCTCTTGCCCCTGAAATACAGCCAGATCAACACTAAACCATCCTGTACACCTACAAACCTGATTTGAGGATTAACATAACAATCTGCTCAACCTGAACCAGAGAATTCAGCAGGTGTGTGGAGCAGAGAGATGAACTGGGGGAGAAAGCCATGGGGGGAAGGGAGCTAGTTTTACTTACAAAGAGAGGACAGAGATGGGGGGAGAGTACGGAAAGCATCCCCCCACCCCCGCCCAAAAGAAGCTGGAGAGAAAGGAAACAGTACACAAAGGACTGACACAAAAGGGAGAAAGGATAAAGGAGAGGGTTTAAATTCCATTAAGACTCTATAAATGGGGAGTGCAGAGTCTGGAACACTGCAGCTTGATACCTGGTGGTGCTCTCCTGGGAAGGGCGAATCCCAGGAGTGGAGAGTGAGGTCCTTGGGGTCTTTGGGCCACATGGAGAGAGGAGGTTCCCCTGCTGGGAGGACATTTGGTAGAGGCTGTGCAGCCACCCCACAGGCAAAGGTCCCAGTGGACCCCGGAGAGCAAGGACATTTGTTTGTGCTGGAATAAGGGGTGAAGTGAAGCCACAAGAGTGAAGCCTGGCACCAGATGTGTGTTGTGATTTTCCATAATCCCTGAAACACTGCTGCTACACAATCATGTGAACTTTTCCTGGGGCAGGTGGCACCCAGTCAGTCTCTGGGCATTAGCAGCAGCATGGTCTCCCAAACGTTCCTGGGGGAGGGTCGGTACCCAGCCATTGCTCAGTGAGACCCGCCCCCAGAAAGGCCAAGCAGGTCAAAGCCACAGTCCCTTAGAAGTGAGGGGTTGGGAAACACAGCTGCATCAGAGATAAAACTCAGGAGGGAGGTGCAACCTGGCAACCTAATGGCTTGTTCATAGACAGTGTAAAGGCAGGGAGTGTATGGAAGCTGGAGAAAAGGAGGGGTGCAGGATTGCTAGTCAGGGAGAGCACAGAGTTCTGATACCAGAAACTAGGTAGCTGGGTGATGCCATTTTCACCCCTCCTGAACATGCGCATACACAACTACAGGCGCCACAACAATCCACCCCAGTTAGCTAAGCAGTGCCATCTAGTGGAGAATGCAGCCATTACACTAAGCCTCGCCCAACTGGGACAACCTTGCTCTTCAGGAACAACACAAGACTCCCCACCTGATTAGCTTACAGGCTATAAAGTGCTTCATAGCTTGACTTCTGGCGGAAACTGATATAATTTCAATCGTACGTCAGTCTGTTTGCTGGTCCAACTATTAAACGTTTTTTTTCCTTTCCTTATTCTTGAATACAAAAAGAGAAAAATTTATTTTCATTTTCCACTTCTATTAAAAATATTTTTCTTTATTTTTCTGCTATATTTTTTACTTTTTATGTAAATTTTTCAAATTCTATAGTTTTACATCCATCATTTCATTTTATTCCATTGCATTGCATTCATTTTTCAAATTTTCAAACATTTTCCTTTTTTTCTTTTCTTTTTTTATCTTTCCCTTTTTTCTGTAATCTATCAAGCTCTTTCAACAACCAGACCACAACGCACCTAGGATCTAGCATATTTATTTGATTTTTTTGTGTTGTTTTTAATTTTGAAATTTTAAATTTTTTTACCTTATTAATTCCTTTTCCTCCTTCAAAATGACAAAATGAAAGAATTCACCCCAAAAGAAAGAAGAGGAAGAAATGACAGCCAGGGACTTAATCAACATAGATACAAGCAAGAAGTCTGAACCAGAATTTAGAATCACAATAATAAGAATACTAGGTGTGTTGAAAACAGACTAGAATCCCTTTCTGCAGAGATAAAAGCTAGTCAGGATGAAATTAAAAATGCTGTAACTCAGCTGCAATCTCGCATGGATGCCACAGCAGCAAGGATGGATGAGGCAGAACAGTGAATCAGTGATATAGAGGACAAACTTATGGAGAATAATGAAGCAGAAAAAAAGAGGGAGACTAAAGCAAAAGAGCACGATTAAAGAATTAGATAAATCAGTGACTCATTAAAAGGGAACAACATCAGAATCAGGCATTCCAGAAGGTGAAAAGAGAGAAAAAGGGGTAGAAGGGTTTTGTGAACAAATCATAGCAGAAGTTTCCTAACCTGGGGAAAGACACAAACATCAAAATCCAGGAAGCACAGAGGACTCCCAGTGGATTCAACAAAAACTAACCATCAACAAGGCATAGCACAGTCAAATTCACAAAATATTCTGGCAGGGAATGAATCATGAAAGCAGCAAGGGGAAAGAAAATTCCATAACCTACAAGGGAACAGATCAGGTTTGCAGCAGACCTACCCAGAGAAACTTGGTAGGCCAGAAAGGAGGGGCAGGATATATTCAATGTGCTGAATCAGAAAAACATGCAATCAATAATTCTTTATCCATCAAGACTGTCATTCAAAATAGAAGGAGAGATAATAAGTTTCCCATACAAACAAATATTAAAGGAGTTGGTGACCACTAAACCAGCCCTGCAAGAGATTTTGAGGGGGACTCTCTGAAGGGAAACAAAAAGGAAAAAAAACAAAAAAGACCAAAAGCAACAAAGACTAGAAAGGAACAGAGAACACCACCAGAAACTCCAACTCTACAGGCAACATAATGGCAATATATTCATATCTTTCGCTATTCACTCTAAACGTCAATGGAGTCAATGCTCCAATCAAAAGACATAGGGTAACAGAATGGATAAGAAAACAAGACCCATCTATATGCTGTTTACAAGAGACCCACTTCAAACCTAAAGACACCTTCAGTTGAAAGTAAGAGGATGGAGAACCATCTATCATGCTAATGGTCAATGAAAGAAAGCTGGAGTAGCCATACTTATATAGACAATCTAGACTTTAAAATAAAGAGATGCAGAAGGGCATTATATCATAATTAATGGGTCTATCCACCAAGAAGACCTAACACTTGTAAACATTTATGCGCCAAATGTGCAAGCACCCAAATATATAAATCAATTAATCACAAACATAAAGAAACTCATCGATAATAGTATCATAATAGTAGAGGACTTCAACACCCCACTTACAACAATGGACAAATCATCTAAACAGAAAATCAAGAAGGAAACAATGGCTTTGAATGACACACAGGACCAGATGGACTTAACAGATATATTCAGAACATTTCATCCTAAAGCAGTGGAATACACATTCTTCTCCAGTGAACATGGAATGTTCTCCAGAATAGACCACATACTGGGACAGAAATCAGCCCTAAGCAAGTATAAAAAGATCGAGGTCACACCATGCATATTTTCAGACCACAATGCTATGAAACTCGAAATCAACCACAAGAAAAAAATGCGGAAAGATAAAAAATACTTGGAGACTAAAGACCTACTAGAGAATGAATGGGCTAACCAAGAACTTAAGAGGAAATTTAAAAGTGCAGAGAAGCCAATGAAAATGATAACACCACAATTCAAAACCTCTGGGACACATCAAAAGCAGTCATAAGAAGGAAGTATATAGCAATCCAAGCCTTCCTAAAGAATGAAGTAAGATCTCAGATATACAACCTAACCTTACGCCTTAAAGAGCTGGAAATAGATCAGCAAATAAAACCCAAAACCAGTAGAAGACAGGAAATAATAAAGATTAGAGCACAAATCAATGCTATTGAAACCAAAAAAAAAAAAAAAAAAAAAAAAAAAAACCCAAAAACCAAAAAAAAAAAAACCAAAAAACAAAAAAACCAAACAGTAGAAGAGATCAATGAAACCAGAAGCTGGTTCTTTGAAAGAATTAACAAAATTGATAAACCAATAGCCAGTTTGATCAAGAAGAAAAAGGAAAGGACCCAAATAAATAAAATCAAGAATGAAAGAGCAGAGGTCACAACCAACACAGCAGAAATAAAAACAATAATAAGAGAATATTACAAGCAATTATACACCAATAAAATGGGCAATCTGGAAGAAATGGACAAATTCCTAGAAATATGTACACTACCAAACTGAAACAGGAAGAAATAGAAAATTTGAACAGACACATAACCAGTAAGGAAATCGAATTTGTAATCAAAAATCTCCCAAAAAACAAGAGTCCAGGGCCAGATGGCTTTCCAGGGGAATTCTACCAAACATTTAAAGAAGAGTTAACACCTATTCTCTGAAGCTGTTCCAAAAAATAGGAATGGAAAGAAAACTTCCAAACTCTTTCTATGAAGCCAGCATTACCTTGATTCCCAAACCAGACCAAGACCACACTAAAAAGGAGAACTATAGAGCAATTTCTCTGATGAACATGGACGCAAAAATTCTCAACAAGATATTAGCCAACTGGATCCAACAATACATTAAAAAAATTATTCACCACAACCAAGTGGGATTTATACCTGGGACACAGGGCTGGTTCAATATCCGCAAAATAATCAATGTGATACATCACATCAATAAAAGAAAGGGCAAAATCACATGATCCTCTCAATAGATGGAGAGAAAGCATTTGACAAAATACATCCTTTCTTGATAAAAACCCTCAAGAAAGTAGAGATAGAAGGATCATACCTCAAGATCATAAAAGCCATATATATGAAAGACACACTGCTAATATAATCCTCAATGGGGAAAAATTGACAGCTTTCTCCCTTAGTTCAGGAACAAGACAGGGATGTCCACTCTTGCCACTCTTACTAAACATAGTATTGAAAGTCTTAGCCTCAGCAATCAGACAACACAAATAAAAAGCATCCAAATTGGCAAAGAGGAGGTCAAACTTTCACTCTTCCCAAATGACAGGATACTCTATATTGAAAACCCAAAAGAGGGGCGCCTGGGTGGCTCAGTTTGTTGAGCGTCCGACTTCAGCTCAGGTCACGATCTCGCAATCTTGTGGTCCGTGAGTTCGAGCCCCGCGTCGGGCTCTGGGCTGATGGCTCAGAGCCTGGAGCCTGCTTCCGATTCTGTGTCTCCCTCTCTCTCTGCTCCTCCCCCGTTCATGCTCTGTCTCTCTATCTCAAAAATAAAATAAATGTTAAAAAAATTAAAAAAAAAAAAAGAAAACCCAAAAGATTCCACCAAAAACTGCTAGAACTGATCTATGAATTCACCAAAGTAGCAGGGTATATAATCAATGCACAGAAATCGGTTGCATTCCTATACACCAATAATGAAGCAACAGAAGGAGAAATCAAGGAATCAATCCCATTTGCAATTGTACCAAAAACCATAAAATACCTAGGAATAAATCTAACCAAAGAGGTAAAAACAATCTACACACTGAAACCTATAGAAAGCTTATAAAAGAAATTGAAGAAGACACAAAAAACTGGAAAAATATTCCATGCTCCTGGATAGGAAGAACAAATATTGTTAAAATGTCAATACTACCCAAAGTAATCTACATTCAATGCAATCCCTATCAAAATAACACTAGCATTCTTCACAGAGCTAGAACAAACAGTCCTAAAATTTGTATGGAACCAGAAAAGACCCTGAAGAGCCAAAGCAATCTTGAAAAAGAAAACCAAAGCTGGAGGCATCACAATCCCAGACTTCAAGATGTATTACAAAGCTGTAATCATCAAGATAGTACGCTACTGGCACAAAAACAGGCACTCAGATCAATGCAACAAAATAGAGAACCCAGAAATGGACTCACAAACATATGGCCAACTAATCTTTGACAAAGCAGGAAAGAATACCAAATGGAATAAAGACAGTCTCTTCAGCAAATGGTGCTGGGAAAACTGGACAGCAACATGCAGAAAAGTGAACCTGGGTCACTTCTTAAACCATAAACTCAAAATGGATGAAAGACCTCAATGTAAGACAGGAAGCCATCAAAATCCTCAAAGATAAAGCAGGCAAAAACCTCTTTGCCCTTGGCCAAAGCAACTTCTTACTCAACATGTCTCTGGAGGCAAGGGAAACAAAAGCAAAATTGAACCATTGGGACCTCATCAATATAAAAATCTGCTGCACAGTGAAGTAAACAATCAGCAAAACTAAAAGGCAACTGACAGAATGGGAGAAGATATTTGCAAATGACATATCAGATAAAGGGTTAGTATCCAAAATCTACAGAGAACTTATCAAACTCAACACCCAAAAAAACAAATAATCCAGTGAAGAAATGGGCAAAAGACATGAATAGACACTTCTCCAAGGAAGACGCCCAGATGGCCAACTGACACATGAAAAAATGCTCAACATCACTCATCATCAGGGAAATACAAATCAAAACCACAAAGAGATACCACCTCACACCAGTCAGAATGGCTAACATTAACAACTCAGGCAACAACAGATGTCGGTGAGTATGCGGAGAAAGAGGATCTCTTTTGCACTGCTGGTGGGAATGCAAGCTGGTGCAGCCACTCTGGAAAACACTATGGAGGTTCCCCCAAAAATTAAAAATAGAAGTACCCTAAGATCCAGCAATTGCACTACTAGGTATTTATCCGAGGGATACAAGTATGCTGTTTCGAAGGGACACATGCATCCCAATATTTATAGTAGCACTATCAACAATAGCCAAAGTATGGAAAGAGCCCAAATGTCCATCAATTGATGAATGGATAAGGAAGATGTGGTATAGATATATATATATATATATACATACACACACACACACACACACACACACACACACACACACAATGGAGTATTACTTGGCAATCAGAAAGAATGAAATGTTGCCATGTGCAACTATGTGGATGGACCTAGAGGGTATTATGCTAAGCAAAATTAGTCAAAGAAAGACAAATATCATGACTTCACTCATATGAGGACTTTAAGATACAAAACAGATGAACATAAGGGAAGGAAAGCAAAAATAATACAAAAACAGGGAGGGGGACAAAACATAAGAGACTCTTAAATATAGAGAATGAACAGAGGGTTACTACAGGGGTTGTGGGAGGGGGGATGGGCTAAATGGGTAATGGGTTTAAGGAATCTACTCCTGAAATCATTTTTGCACCACGTGCTCACTAATGTGGATGTAAATTATAAAACATAAATAAATTATAGAAAGTAAAAAAAGAGAGTTCAGTAAGATGGCGGCGTAGGAGGACGCTGGGCTCACCGCATGTCCTGCTAATCACTTAGATTCCACCTACACCTGCCTAAAAAACCCAGAAAACCGCCAGAGGATTAGCAGAATGGAGTCTCCGGAGCCAAGCACAGACGAGAGGCCAACAGAAGAGGGTAGGAAGGGCAGAGAGGCGGTGCGCACTGCACGGACTGGCGGGAGGGAGCTGGGGCGGAGGGGCAGCATGCCGGCCAAGCAGAGCCCCCGAGTCTGGCTGGCAAAAGCGGAGGGGCCAACGGAGTGTGTTCCGACAGCAAGCACGACTTAGCATCTGGGAGGTCATAAGTTAACAGCTCTGCTCAGAAAGCAGGAAGGCTGGAGGACAAAGGGAGGGAGAGTTGCTGAGTCCCCGGACGACAGAGCTCAGTTTGGTGGGGAACAAAGGCGCTCGCCAGTGCCATCTCCCTCGCCCATCCCCCAGCCAAAATCCCAAAGGGAACCAGTTCCTGCCAGGGAACTTGCTTGCTCCGTGCAAACACCCAACGCTGTGCTTCTGTGGAGCCAAACCTCCGGCAGCGGATCTGACTCCCTCCCGCTGCCACAGGGCCCCTCCTGAAGTGGATCACCTAAGGAGAAGGAACTAAGCCTGCCCCTCCTGCCCCCGTGCACCTTGCCTACCCACCCCAGCTAATACGCCAGATCCCCAGCACCACAAGCCTGGCAGTGTGCAAGTAGCCCAGATGGGCCATGCCACCCCACAGTGAATCCCGCCCCTAGGAGAGGGGAAGAGAAGGCACACACCAGTCTGACTGTGGCCCCAGCGGTGCACTGGGGGCAGACATCAGGTCTGACTGTGGCCCCGCCCACCAACTCTAGTTATACACCACAGCACAGGGGAAGTGCCCTGCAGGTCCGCACCACTCCAGGGACTATCCAAAATGACCAAACGGAAGAATTCCCCTCATAAGAATCTCCAGGAAAAAACAACAGCTAATGAACTGATCAAAAAGGATTTAAATAATATAACAGAAAGTGCATTTAGAATAATAGTCATAAAATTAATCGCTGGGCTTGAAAAGAGTAGAGAGGACAGCAGAGAATCTCTTGCTACAGACATCAAGGGACTAAGGAACAGTCAGGAGGAGCTGAAAAACGCTTTAAATGAAATGCAAAACAAAATGGAAACGACGACAGCTCGGATTGAAGAGGCAGAGGAGAGAATAGGTGAACTAGAAGATAAAGTTATGGAAAAAGAGGAAGCTGAGAAAAAGAGAGATAAAAAAATCCAGGAGTATGAGGGGAAAATTAGAGAACTAAGTGATACACTAAAAAGAAATAATATACGCATAATTGGTATTCCAGAGGAGGAAGAGAGAGGGAAAGGTGCTGAAGGGGTACTTGAAGAAGTAATAGCTGAGAACTTCCCTGAACTGGGGAAGGAAAAAGGCATTGAAATCCAAGAGCACAGGGAACTCCCTTCAGACGTAACTTGAATCGATCTTCTGCACGACATATCATAGTGAAACTGGCAAAATACAAGGATAAAGAGAGAATTCTGAAAGCAGCAAGGGATAAACGTGCCCTCACATATAAAGGAAGACCTATAAGACTCGTGACTGATCTCTCTTTTGAAACTTGGCAGGCCAGAAAGGATTGGCACGATATCTTCAGTGTGCTGAACAGGAAAAATATGCAGCTGAGAACCTTTATCCAGCAAGTCTGTCATTTAGAATAGAAGGAGAGATAAAGGTGTTCCCAAACAAACAAAAACTGAAGGAATTTATCACTACTAAACCAGCCCTACAAGAGATCCTAAGGGGGATCCTGTGAGACAAAGTACCAGAGACATCACTACAAGCATAAAACATACAGACATCACAATGACTCTAAACCCGTATCTTTCTATAATAACACTGAATGTAAATGGATTAAATGTGCCAACCAAAAGACATAGGGTATCAGAATGGATAAAAAAACAAGACCCATCTATTTGCTGTCTACAAGAGACTCATTTTAGATCTGAGGACACCTTTAGATTGAGAGTGAGGGGATGGAGAATTATTTATCATGCTACTGGAAGCCAAAAGAAAGCTGGAGGAGCCATACTTATATCAGACAAACTAGACTTTAAATTAAAGGCTGTAACAAGAGATGAAGAAGGGCATTATATAATAATTACAGGGTCTCTCCATCAGGAAGAGCTAACAATTATAAATGTCCATGCGCCGAATACTGGAGCCCCCAAATATATAAAACAATTACTCATAAACATAAGCAACCTTATTGATAAGAATGTGGTCATTGCAGGGGACTTTAACACTCCACTTACAGAAATGGATAGATCATCTAGACACATGGTCAATAAAGAAACAAGGGCCCTGAATGATACATTGGATCAGATGGACTTGACAGATATATTTAGAACTCTGCATCCCAAAGCAACAGAATATACTTTCTTCTCGAGTGCACATGGAACATTCTCCAAGATAGATCATATACTGGGTCACAAAACAGCCCTTCATAAGTATACAAGAATTGAAATTATACCATGCATACTTTCAGACCACAAGGCTATGAAGCTTGAAATCAACCACAGGAAAAAGTCTGGAAAACCTCCAAAAGCATGGAGGTTAAAGAACACCCTACTAAAGAATGAGTGGGTCAACCAGGCAATTAGAGAAGAAATTAAAATTATATGGAAACAAACAAAAATGAAAATACAACAATCCAAACGCTTTGGGATGCAGCGAAGGCAGTCCTGAGAGGAAAATACATTGCAATCCAGGCCTATCTCAAGAAACAAGAAAAATCCCAAATACAAAATCTAACAGCACACCTAAAGTAAATAGAAGCAGAACAGCAAAGGCGGCCTAAACCCAGCAGAAGAAGAGAAATAATAAAGATCAGAGCAGAAATAAACAATATAGAATCTAAAAAAACTGTAGAGCAGATCAACGAAACCAAGAGTTGGTATTTTAAAAAATAAACAAAATTGACAAACCTCTAGCCAGGCTTCTCAAAAAGAAAAGGGAGATGACCCAAATAGATAAAATCATGAATGAAAATGGAATGATTACAACCAATCCCTCAGAGATACAAACAATTATCAGGGAATACTATGAAAAATTATATGCCAACAAATTGGACAACCTGGAAGAAATGGACAAATTCCTAAACACCCACACTCTTCCAAAACTCAATCAGGAGGAAATAGAAAGCTTGAACAGACCCATAACCAGCGAAGAAATTAAATCGGTTATCAAAAATCTCCCAACAAATAAGAGTCCAGGACCAGATGGCTTTCCAGGGGAGTTCTACCAGACGTTTAAAGCAGAAGTAAAACTATACTTCTCAAGCTATTCCAAGAAATAGAAAGGGAAGGAAAACTTCCAGACTCATTCTATGAAGCCAGTATTACTTTGATTCCTAAACCAGACAGAGACCCAGTAAAAAAAGAGAACTACAGGCCAATATCCCTGATGAATATGGATGCAAAAATTCTCAATAAGATACTAGCAAATCGAATTCAACAGCATATAAAAAGAATTATTCACCATGATCAAGTGGGATTCATTCCTGGGATGCAGGGCTGGTTCAACATTCGCAAATCAATCAACGTGATACATCACATTAATAAAAGAAAAGATAAGAACCATATGATCCTGTCAATCGATGCAGAAAAGGCCTTTGACAAAACCAGCACCTTTCTTAATAAAAACCCTCAAGAAAGTCGGGATAGAGGGAACATACTTAAACATCATAAAAGTCATTTATGAAAAGCCCACAGCTAACATCATCCTCAATGGGGAAAAACGGAGAGCTTTTTCCCTGAGATCAGGAACACGACAGGGATGTCCACTCTCACCGCTGTTGTTTAACATAGTGTTGGAAGTTCTAGCATCAGCAATCAGACAACAAAAGGAAATCAAAGGCATCAAAATTAGCAAAGGTGAAGTCAAGCTTTCGCTTTTTGCAGATGACATGATATTATACATGGAAAATCCGATAGACTCCACCAAAAGTCTGCTAGAGCTGATACATGAATTCAGCAAAGTTGCAGGATACAAAATCAATGTACAGAAATCAGTTGCATTCTTATACACTAACAATGAAGCAACAGAAATACAAATAAAGAAACTGATCCCATTCACAATTGCACCAAGAAGCATAAAATACCTAGGAATAAATCTAACCAAAGATGTAAAAGATCTGTATGCTGAAAACTATAGAAAGCTTATGAAGGTAATTGAAGAAGATATAAAGAAATGGAAAGACATTCCCTGCTCATGGATTGGAAGAATAAATATTGTCAAAATGTCAATACTACCCAAAGCTATCTACACATTCAATGCAATCCCAATCAAAATTGCACCAGCATTCTTCTTGAAACTAGAACAAGCAACTCTAAAATTCATATGGAACCACAAAAGGCCCCAAATAGCCAAAGTAATTTTGAAGAAGAAGACCAAAGCAGGAGGCATCACAATCCCAGAATTTAGCCTCTACTACAAAGCTGTAATCATCAAGACAGCATGGTATTGGCACAAAAACAGACACATCGACCAATGGAATAGACTAGAAACCCCAGAACTAGACCCACAAACGTATGGCCAACTCATCTTTGACAAAGCAGGAAAGAACATCCAATGGAAAAAAGACAGTCTCTTTAACAAATGGTGCTGGGAGAACTGGACAGCAACATGCAGAAGGTTGCAACTAGACCACTTTCTCACACCATTCACAAAAATAAACTCAAAATGGACAAAGGATCTGAATGTGAGACAGGAAACCATCAAAACCCTAGAGGAGAAAGCAGGAAAAGACCTCTCTGACCTCAGCCGTAGCAATTTCTTACTTGACACATCCCCAAAGGCAAGGGAATTAAAAGCAAAAATGAATTACTGGGACCTTATGAAGATAAAAAGCTTCTGCACAGCAAAGGAAACAACCAACAAAACTAAAAGGCAACCAACAGAATGGGAAAAGATATTTGCAAATGACATATCGGACAAAGGGCTAGTATCCAAAATCTATAAAGAGCTCACCAAACTCCACACCCGAAAAACAAATAACCCAGTGAAGAAATGGGCAGAAAACATGAATAGACACTTCTCTAAAGAAGACATCCGGATGGCCAACAGGCACATGAAAAGATGCTCAACGTCGCTCCTTATCAGGGAAATACAAATCAAAACCACACTCAGATATCACCTCATGCCAGTCAGAGTGGCAAAAATGAACAAATCAGGAGACTATAGATGCTGGAGAGGATGTGGAGAAACGGGAACCCTCTTGCACTGTTGGTGGGAATGCAAACTGGTGCAGCCACTCTGGAAAGCAGTGTGGAGGTTCCTCAGAAAATTAAAAATAGACCTACCCTATGACCCAGCAATAGCACTGCTAGGAATTTACCCAAGGGATACAGGAGTACTGATGCATAGGGGCACTTGTACCCCAATGTTTATAGCAGCACTCTCAACAATAGCCAAATTGTGGAAAGAGCCTAAATGTCCATCAACTGATGAATGGATAAAGAAATTGTGGTTTATATACACAATGGAGTACTACAGGGCAATGAGAAAGAACGAAATATGGCCCTTTGTAGCAACATGGATGGAACTGGAGAGTGTGATGCTAAGTGAAATAAGCCATACAGAGAAAGACAGATAACATATGGTTTCACTCTTATGTGGATCCTGAGAAACTTAACAGAAACCCATGGGGGAGGGGAAGGAAAAAAAAAAAGAGGTTAGAGTGGGAGAGAGCCAAAGCATAAGAGACTGTTAAAAACTGAGAACAAACTGAGGGTTGATGGGGGGTGGGAGGGAGGGGAGGGTGCGTGATGGGTATTGAGGAGGGCACCTTTTGGGATGAGCACTGGGTGTTGTATGGAAACCAATTTGACAATAAATTTCATATATTGAAAAAAAAAAGAAAGTAAAAAAAAACATAGTATGAAACCAGCACTAGCCAACTCTTGTCAACACAGGCTAACCCATATTTATTTTTTAAATGTAATTTATTGTCAAGTTAGCTAACAACATACACTGTGTACGGTGTGCTTTTGGCTTCAGGAGTAGATTTCCATGATTCATTGCTTACCACAACATCCAGTGCTCGTCCCAACAAGTGCCCTCCTCAATGCCCATCCCCCATTTTCCCCTCCCCCCCCCAACCCCTACCATCAACCCTCAGTTTGTTCTCTGTATTTAAGAATCTATTATAGTTTTCCTCCCTCTCTGTTTGAAACTATTTTCCCCCTTCCCTTCTCCCATGGTCTTCTCTTAAGTTTCTCAAATTCCACATATGAGTAATAACATATGATGTCTTTCTCTGACTTATTTCACTTATCATAATATCCTCCAGTTCCATCCATGTTGTTGCAAAAGGCAAGATATCATTCTTTCTCATTTGCAAGTAGTATTCCATTGTATATATAAGTCCATCTTCTTAATCCATTCATCCCTCAATGGACGTTTGAGCTCTTTCCATAATTTGGCTATTGTTGATAGTGCTGCTATAAACATTGGGGTGCATGTGCCCCTATGAATCAGTACTCCTGTATCCTTTGGATAAATTCCTAGTAGTGCTATTGCTGGATATAGGGTAGTTCTGTTTTTAATTTTTTTGGGTAGTGTTTTCCAGAGTGGCTGCACCAGTTTGCATTCCACCAACAGTGCAAGAGGGTTCCCCTTACCCACTTCCTTTCCAACTTCTGTTGTTTCCTGAGTTGTTAATATTAGCCAGTCTGACAGGCTGTGAGGTGGTATCATAATGTGGTTTTGATTTGTATTTCCTGGATGATGAGAGATGTTGAGCATCTTTTCATGTGTCTGTTGGCCATCTGGATGTCCTCTTTGGAAAAGTGTCTATTCATGTTTTCTGCCCATTCCTTCACTGCATTATTTGCTTTTCAGGTGTTGAGTTTGGTAAGTTATTTATAGGTTTTGGATACTAACACTTTATCCAATATGTCATTTGCAAATATCTTTTCCCATTCTGTCAGTTGCCTTTTAGTTTTATTGATTGTTTCCTTTGCTGCAAACACACCTCTTTTAACTATACCTAACCTCCAAATAATGACAAAAGAAAAATTATGCTTCTGCCTAATATAATGCAACTGTCCTTTGTCAAAGTGAACACATATTAATCCCCTCAAGAGTGGAAAATTATTTTATCTATTTTTTGGGTAATATTCATTCTTCTTGTAGCTGAGTCACCTTCTCCTTTCATAACCTGTAACTCAAACACTGAGCTATAAGAAGTAGCTTGCAATGTTAGGTAACCAGTTCTCTAAGGGGAAAAAAAATTCTATGAAACCTAGTGCTTGCCAGTCTCTGTTATATAAATATATTCCCACCATGCCCAACTTCATACCACTAGTGTGATATCACTGAACACAGATTTGGGGAAAGATCTGCAGTAGCATGTCAACTATGTGGTATTTCCACGATATAGATACAATCTATATAAACCACCTCAGGAGTACAGATAATAAATTAATAAAAAGATAATTAGAAAGTGATGAACTTTGAGTATTTGTTAGTTTTAATATAATTTATTTAATTTTAAGTTTATATAACTTAACTTTATATTGACTTTACTAAGGCCCAGTAGAGAATAGCTTCTACAGAGAATGACATTGAGAAGTACTGGGGAAGCTCCTGATGAAAATATTCAATGCCCTGCATGGCAAATACCTCAGGAGAGGCAAAGAGAGTCTAATATTCTCAGGTAGGAGAAGTGGAGCTGCTTCTACCACCAGAGGAAACTCATAATTTAGAGGTTAAAGATTCCTAGCTTCATTAGAATTTGCCCATATATCTTTATCTCTATTTTCAGGCTCCCGCTCTTTGTCAATCAAAGCCCTAATGTTGATACAAACGACCTTAAAAGATGGAAACTCAATTTATCATATTTTCAGCCACACACAAGCTTAGACTTTGGAATTTGTTTGTTTGTTTGTCTGGTGTTTTTTTTTTTTTTTAAATCTCAGTCCTGCATAACAGTTACAGAAGCTTTCTGGAAATTTGAAGCCCTGAACTCATTTTCTTTCTACCTCTACTCCAGTGCATGTATAAACCACCACCAATCCTCTTGCATTTCTTATTTTCATTTAAGTGTTCCATGCAGCAAATACTTGGTCCCCTAAATACTTGCCTTCTATAGGCATTTCATTACAAGTGTCTACAGGTGGTAATTTTAGTAACCGTTTTACCTCTGCATGCTATGAATTACCAGTATCCCCTTTACCCCTGGAAACAAGGTTATTATGGCTCTAAATCTAGACAGATCAAAGAACCAATTCTGAGAAACAGAAGCAGTTCACAGAACACAGAACCAATTCAGAAAATCCTTCCTTGAGGTTTCATTCCTCTGGAACTACCTCCTGCACCAAATTCTGTGTTAGTTAGGGTTTGATCAAAATTTATTATAGGAGTTTGTCCCCAAGCAATTGTAAAAGGTGGCTAAACAGTCTGTATAAAGTTTCTGCTTCTAAATCTGGTAGCCAGCTAGAAGTTAGCAAGGCAAGGATAATCTGGAAGAAAATATAAGTGATGTAAAGCAAGGACAAACAGGAACCTGAAAAAAACAAGCCAGACACCACAAGTATGAACTTGGGAGCCCACTTCTGTCTCTTACTGCCTCCAGGCCTCCAACTTGAATAATATGGGAGAAGCTGCATGAGAGCTAGTGTCATTTAGCGCACACACACACGCACGCACACACACACACACACACACACACACACACACACAGTCCAGGGTTCAGTGATGCTTAGGGAAGAAGAAGCCAGAGGAGCTGTAAGCATGCCTGCTATCTGCCCCATGCTACCAAGGTGAGTCAACAGATCAGCAACAAATACAGGGATGCAACAGTGCAACAATGCTTGATGGTACAACCTGCTGGATATAAACATGGCTACTGCTTTTCAAATGTAACAAAAATGCTGCTTGTGGACAACCCTAATCTAAAACCATACAGGGAAGGGAATTCTGGGAAATATCATTACAGCTTAGCTAATTGACGAGTATTAAGCCTCCATACTGCCCCACCTCTCTGACACTGCACTCCACTCCAATACACCAACATCTTTCTGCTCTTAGAATATACAGCAATTCATTTCTGTCTCAGGGCCTTTGTATTTGGTGCACCTTTTGCCTAAAGTGCTCTTTCTTCAGATACTACCTGGCTTTTCTCATTATTCATTTCTCCACTCACACATCACCTCTTCCCCTATACAAAGTACTACTTGTTCCTGGTTGCTGTCTATAGTGAACATTTTTAGTTGCTTGGAAAGCATTAATGACCCCTCTCTCATTACTAATGGTGGATATTTTCCAGGTATACCTACCCTCTTCTATGCATTGCCTCTCTCCAAGCTCTAGGAATGTGTCCTAACTGGCTTAAATTAATCAAAAGACTTCATTCTTAGCCTCAGTCATTGATACAGGGATGAGTAAGGGACCTAAGCTAATAAATCTCAGTACTTTTTACTAGAATGCTATGGTTAAAGTCCTGCTGAATACAAAGACACATAGAACCCTGACTCCTATTGGTAGACATCCTCCAACCTTGAGGGCCCCATCCTAGGATAAAGCCACCTCTGTGGACTACAGAGCAGAAGAGTCGGGCAATTAGGTCAGTGTTGACACTATTAATTTCCTGGACCAACCAATCCTAAAACCTTACATACCCATGTATTTTCCAGTTACATGAACCAATAAGTTCTCATGTTGTTTAAGTCACTTTGGGTTTGTTTTTGTTTCTTTTAATTGAGTTATAATTGACATATAACATTTTTAACAAAAATCATTAGAAATGATGCAATCCTAGCATATTATACTGTTTCATTGTCTTCAAAGACATTGTTATCTGTAATTATCTTGTTTATTTTTTTACTTTATGTCTTTTCTTTAATGTCTGCTTCCTCCACTAGATTATAATCAATGTGAGTAGAGATTTTGAGTATTTTATCACAAATTCCTAGAGCAATGCCAAGTATACGTTAAGAACTCAAAAATACCTAGGGGCGCCTGGGTGGCTCAGTCGGTTAAGCGTCTGACTTCAGCTCAGGTCACGATCTCGCGGTCCGTGAGTTCGAGCCCCGCGTCAGGCTCTGGGCTGATGGCTCAGAGCCTGGAGCCTGCTTCTAATTCTGTGTCTCCCTCTCTCTCTGCCCCTCCCCCATTCATGCTCTGTCTCTCTCTGTCCCAAAAATAAATAAACGTTAAAAAAAAATTTTAAGAACTCAAAAATACCTAAGGAATTAATGAGCAAAAAAAATTTTGATAGTCTTCTCTTTCTACAGAATGTAAAATGCAGAGTATGTGCTAATGCTGCCATCAAACAATGGCATGTTTTAATTTAGTGGGGACACCAATCCCAGATCTGCCTTTCTTTTGTTCTGCCTTGATCATTTTGTTAGAGCTGAGCTCTACATGAAACAGTTTTGAGTATAACACAACTGCTAAATGACTAGCAAGTCTGGCATTATGAAGTATCACATGGGTGTTCAACTGAAAATTTACAGCTGATGACTGAGATTACATAATAAAACAGCTAACCTTTTAGTGTTTCTCAATTCCCTAAGCAGGAGGTGCTGATTTTTCGCATAAGCATCCTAGAAACATAGCCATTTATTTTTTCATGAAATGGTCTTTAAAGACTCTCTAAGAATTTCAGCAGCTGGTCTGGAGTGCCAGTTTTGAAAAGGAAAGCAACAACATAGATTACAGCTAATCATTAAGAAGATAAAGAAATAAATCTGCTCACCCACCCTCAGGATTTATTTTCTAATTTTCCTTCTGCTTTTCATCACTTGGGTTTTCACGCAGCTTAGAAAAGTGCACAGTACAAAGGGCAAGGTTTCCAAGACACATGCTTTCTCCTGAAATCTTTAATGTGCCAGAAGACATGGCAATTAGAAGCGGTAACTCCAGAAACCTGGCAGGACAGTACCCAACTGGTTCTCTCTGCTGCAGGACCTTTGTGAGGACAGTGTTCCTAATCTTGGTCTTTCCCTCCTGTTTGTGGAACCCTAAAGTGCTATGAGATTGTTATGGAGCCCCTAAGCAGTGTGCAACATTCAATAAACATTAACAATGTTAATCTTACTTGAACATTCATCTAGCCAAGAAGAATGCAGATTTTTAGGTAGCTGCATTTCAACAAATTTCCTCTTTTAGCCATATGCCCACACGGTTTCCCCCAAATCCATCTCTTTAAGGTGACAAGATTCTGTTCCCAAAATCTTAGATATAACAAGGAAAGGATACAGTAGAACTGGAGGTCACTCAAAATGATCAATCCCCCTGATTCCAGACAACCATTCCACACCTGAGCATTGACTTCTATTTCCAAAGATCTCAAAGGAAGGTCTGGTTTTAAGATCTTATCTCCTGCTCTAATCAGAAAACTTCTTAGATCACTTATAATTCTGTCTGGGAGGATAGTTTTTAGGGTTAAATTAGATGACGTGCATAGAAAGAACTTAACTCAGTGCCTATGCCTGGATGCTCCTTTAAAAAGAGTAACACCCAGGGTGCCTGGGTGGCTCAGTTGGTTAAGCTTCCGATTTCGGCTCAGGTCATGATCTCCTGGTTCTTGTGTTTCAGCCTCTCATCAGGCTCTGTGCTGACAGCTCAGAGCCTGGATCCTGCTTTGGATTCTGTCTCCCTCTCTCTCTGCCCCTCTCCCACTTACTCTCTCTCTCTCTCTCTCTCTCTCTGTCTCTCTCAAAAATAAATGAACATTTTTAAAAAAGTGTAAAACCCTTGTCTTTCTTCTGCCATTGGCCTTTTCCTCTCCTCTTGTGCTTACAGAGAAGATGAGCTACCATTTATGTTTAAAAATCTTTTCCTAAATAACAGTTATGGACAGTTATAGGAGACAGTTTGTGTCTCCTCATCCCAAAATTCATATGTCCATTGCAGCTTTATTTGGGGATGAGGACTCTAATGAAGTAATTAGGGTTAAATAAGGTCAAATGAGAGGGAACTGACATGATAAGATTAGTTATCCTTACAAGAAAAGACGACAGAGAGCTTATTGTCTCTCTCCCTCTACCATGTAAGGACATGGTGAGAAGGTACTTCTACAAGCCATAAAGAGAGCCCTCATCAGAAATCAATCCTGTCACATCTTTATCTGAGACTTCTAGCCTCCAGGACTGTGAAAAAATAAATTCCTATTGTTTCAGCCACCCAGTCTGTGGTATTTGGGTACGGCAGCCCAAGGACAGTAATACGCTAACCATTTCTTTATTTTCTTATTTAGGATTTGCAGCCCATATAAGGTAGATAGAATATATTTGTAAACTTCTTTTTTTTTAGCTTATTTATTTATTTTGAGAGAGAGACAAAGAAAGAAAGAGAGCATATGAGCAGGGGAGAGGCACAAAGAGAGGTAAAGAGAAAATTCCAAGCAGGCTCTGTGCTGTCAGTGCAGAACCTGATGTGGAGCTCACTCCCATGAACCAGGAGATCATGACCTGTGCCATGATCACAAGGCTTAACCAATTGAGCCATCCAGGTGCCCCTAGAAACTTCTTTTAAAAAGAACACATGTGAAAGTTGAATATGGATTTCATATTACTTGGGGAAAAAAGCTTGTTCACTTTTAAAATTTGCTTCTTTTCCCTAATAAAGGACTGTATTCTAAGATATACACCTTTATTTTTTTTTCTTTTCAGTATTGAAGTTTTTTTTCTTTTTTTTAATATGAAATTTATTGTCAAATTGGTTTCCATACAACACCCAGTGCTCATCCCAACAGGTGCCCTCCTCAATACCATCACCCACTTTCCCCTCCTTCCCACCCCCACATCAACCCTCAGTTTATTCTCAGTTTTTAAGAGTCTCTTATGGTTTGGTTCTCTCCCTCTCTAACTTTTTTTTTCCTTCCCCTCCCCCATGGTCTTCTGTTAAGTTTCTCAGGATCCACATAAGAGTGAAAACATATGGTATCTGTCTTTCTCTGTATGGCTTATTTCACTTAGCATCACACTCTCCAGTTCCATCCATGTTGCTACAAAAGGCCATATTTCATTCTTTCTCATTGCCACGTAGTATTCCATTATGTATATAAACCATAATTTCTTTATCTATTCATCAGTTGATGGACATTTAGGCTCTTTCCATAATTTGGCTATTGTTGAAAGTGCTGCTATAAACATTGGGATGCATGTGTCCCTATGCATCAGCACTCCTATATCCCTTGGGCAAATTCCTAGCAGTGCTATTGCTGTGTCATAGGGTAGATCTATTTTTAAGTTTTTGAGGAACCTCCACACTGTTTTCCAGAGTGGCTGCACCAGTTTTCATTCCGACCAGCAGTGCAAGAGGGTTCCCGTTTCTCCACATCCTCTCCAACATCTATAGTCTCCTTATTTGTCCATTTTAGCCACTCTGACTGGCATGAGGTAATATCTCAGTGTGGTTTTGATTTGTATTTCCCTGATGAGGAGCAACGTTGAGCATCTTTTCATGTGCCTGTTGGCCATCTGAATGTCTTCTTTAGAGAGTGTCTATTCATGTTTTCTGCCCATTTCTTCACTGTATTATTTGTTTTTGGGTGTGGAGTTTGGTGAGTTCTTTATAGATTTGGGATACTAGCCCTTTGTCTGATATGTCATTTGCAAATATCTTTTCCCATTCCATTGATTGCCGTTTAGTTTTGTTGATTGTTTCCTTTGGAGTGCAGAAGTTTTTATAAGATATATACCTTTAAAATATTTTTAGTAGTAAATGATGGTTATAGTTTCTTGCAGGTAAGCCTTGGTTCCTCTTCCTGTATGACTTATGCCTTCATCTTGGCACTGCAGGAAATCATTTGTATAATCAAAAATTATCCTTCCAATACAAACAATAGTATTCAGATCTACTGCTATCTCAATAACTGAAGGACTTGAGATTGCCTGAATAAAGTCCTATAATGAAGGCTTTAGAGCTCAGAACACATACTTCATCAGCTTTAGACAAGTTTGAGATATACTAAATAGATTAAACAGGGATTACATTATTCAACAGTTGTTCTGAAAACAGCCCATGATTTTTTGTCTCAGAGATATTTTCAGAATTCAAGATGTCAGGTGCTTCATAAGAACTGCAGTGAAGAACAAATCAGATAACCTGTGTGAGATAAAATTGAAATCACTCTGCAATGAAGATATTGATGTTGTGGAGATATTCAATGCAACCATAGGCTCCATTACCAGAGTAGGAGCAGTAGGTCATTACCATTCTTCCTCATAATAGCAATAATGACTAACCCTTATCCAGTACTTACCACAGACTGGACACTGTGCTAAGTGCATCACAGGTATTAATGCATTTAATCCTCAGCACAACCTTTTGTGTAACTAATATTATTATCCCAATTTTAGAGATAAAGAGACTAATGCTGAGAGAGGGTAATAGTGCTAGAAAATAAAATAGTGTGCCATAAAAATAAAAGACTTGGGTGTAGAGGGAATTCAGAGAACTGCAATCCTGAAATTAGATGTCATCTGAAAGCAGACATCACTGGCACTTGTGTCACATCACAAGTATCAGTTTAGACTCAATTCTACTGCCAGCATCCTGCTTCAAACCAGGGCTTCTCATCTTTCCACATTCTGCCCAGGGACCTTCTCCCAGGCTGCCAGGGGTCACAAGGTTCTCTTCCTAAGGCATTTGAGAAGCTAACAGTCTAGGGGGCAATCTTCAATCAATGGGAAATGGAACTAGTAGATAAATGGACTGGCCTCCATCTTTCAGAGGGGCAATTCTCCTTCACTGCCTTACTCTGCCTACTTTCTCATGCCTGCTTGCTGAATCACCTTCAAATAAACCACCTGTCTCCCAGGTTCTTAAGTTCTGCTTTTGGAGAACCTAAGCTATGACACACTTGTCCCTTCTAACTAAATAAATGGTGTAATAAACATATGGGTTTAATCCAGTCTCATTTATCAAAATTAAGCAACATGCTCATTATAATAGTTCTAGTTATTTTTATTGGTTTCTTTTTAAAATCTTAGGAAGAAGCTGGAGGTTTGGGGACAGAGAGATTGTGGGGCTTTTAAAAAACTATTTTTAGCACTTGCTGAAATGTTTCATACTAAAGAGAAAATCCTTTCACTCAACAAGACACTGATTAGATCTTTAGGTAACTGTTCCTATAGCAACACTCTACTCTGCAATATTCTATTATTTTTCAAGCCTACCTCCTCAACCGCAGACTAGAGTTCATTACACATAGCCATCCTTTCCAACTCTGCTATTCAGTGAAATGTTTCCATTTTTCAGTTTATTTCCACAATTTACCTTATTTCTTTTCACTTCAGTTTCAACAGTGAATTTAATTAATTGAAAACATTTCACTAAAGCTATTCTGTATATTGGTGTAAGATGTCTAATGATATAAGTATAATAACAATAACAGCAACTCCTTATTAGCCAAATATTCAAAACCTACAAATGTGCTCCAACCTACTTTTACTAGCATAAAGGCTACAGGAGTGGAAGTTCAGGATGATCCTTTCATCCATTCATTCATCCATTAAATATTTAATGTGTACCAACTATATTCCAAAGACTGTGTTTGTTGCTAGAGACAAAACATTGAATAAGATAGACATGATCCCTGACCTCAAGAAGCTTACAGTCTAGAGGAAGCAGACAAAGAAATCATGAACAATAAACATGATGGGTATTGTAACAGGGAAAGCACAGAGAGCTATACAAGGACAAGGCAGAGGGGACTGCCACAATCAGGACAGAAAATGCCCTTCAGTGGACTCTAAACATGAGTACAATTTAGCCATGGGAGTGGGAGAAGAGAAAAAAATAGCATGCTAGTCAGGAGGAACCATGTGCTAGAAGACAGAAAAAGTAATTATGAAAGAACTTAGGTATGACTGAAGTGTAGGGTGTGAGGAAGAGTGGGGAGAGATAAAGTCCCAAAAGCTGGATTACATAGAGTCTTGTAAGCCATTTGTATTAGTTAAGATAACTCCAATGCTATGATATACAAACCCCAAATTTTAATGGCTTAGCACAATAAAAGTTAAATCTTGTTGCTCACTGAATAGTCCCATGTAGTTGTTCCTGGTTGGTGGGGGCATTCCTCACCATGTTCCAAAAAATCATGCTTCCTCTGAGTCCATCCCTGGGACTTAAGAGTCCAGGCCAGAAATTAGGATAGATTATACAACCACATGAGAAGTTTCCTATGAACTGGAGCTGGGAGGGGAACACATAACTCTCTTTCACATTTCATAGCCATGCTTCACTACAAGGGGGCCCAGAAATGTAGTCCTTAAATAGCCTCCTCTCATCAATAACTCTATATTAGGAAAGGGTATCATGAATCTCTGGTAGATAGCTATTTGCTTTGACATACCATGCTAATGAGTTTGAATTGTTTAAGAGGAATGAAAAGTCACTAAATAGTTTCAAGTAGGATGATAGCATTATCAGACTTGTATTTTATTAAGATCACTCTGAAAGTTGGATGAAAAATTAACCAGAGTCAGCTAAGAAGTTATTAAAGTAGTCCAGGAAAGAAATAATTGTGTCATGGACTAGGATGAGGCAATGAAGACCAAAATATTTATAATGGGCAGAATTTATGGAAATTGGTGCCTGACTGAAGTGAATGTGGGAGAAAAATCAAGAATGATTCACCAGTTTCCATCCTAAAACAATGAGCTCAAAATGGAGGATGAACCGCTTAGTGAGATAAGATCATGAATTTAGGAGTGGTTATATTGAATTTCAGGTGACTTTGAGCATTCCAAAATGGTAATGTCCAGTAAGAAGTTAGGTATATAGGTGTTGAGCTAAGAGGAGAAGTCTAGACCAAAGATGGGAGATTATGGAAGTGAAAGCATATAGACACTAACTAAAGCCATGAGAAGGGGTGGTATCCTCAGAGAAGCGCATATAGGGGACAAAATAGAGTCCACAGAAAAATAAATATTTAAAGCACAAGAAAGCTGCTCACCTCCTAAGCTTCGGTGTCCTCATCTATTAAATGGCATCTATTAAATGGGGGAAAAAATGATAGTCTCTAGCTTATAAAGTATTCTAAGGGTTAAATTGGATGATAAATATTTCATTTAAATATTCATGTAAATATCTAGTACATTGTCTAACACAGAGAAAGAAATAAGTAAATGTTACCGGTTGTTACTAACTTTGAAGATAAAAACAGAATATGGTATCATGAAAACTAATAAAAGAGAACATGTCAAGAAGATAGATGTTATTAACAGTGTCCAGTATTGCCAAGAATTATTTTATGGGTCTTTATGAGACCTGTAGGAACCTCAAGGAATTGGATTTCCTCTCCCTTAATGTCCTCTTGGTCCTCTTTCAGTGCTAGATGCTCCTGACATTCAACTAGAGTGCATGAATCACTCCAGTCTTGCTGGGCAATTGCAGTGCTCTGCCTGCAAGTTGAGAGACAGAAGTATAAATAGCCTCAGAATATTCATCAGCTTATTTGACTGCTCAGTTTGCAATGATTTCCCCTCCTCTTGTAAATACCTTTCTCTCAACATGCAGTTGTAGAGACCCAGAATCCATTTTGAGTAACACATTTCTCCCTTAGCCTTATTGATTGGACCATGACTGGGCAACTGAGCCTAAGTGTGACCGATACAGGCCCTATCCCCAACAACTTGAAGTTGTAGAAAGAAAAGCAACTGCTTTTCAGAGGCAGAAGACTTGAAATGTAATATCTATTTATGTGCTGTCAGCAGTCATATTTTTGTTTTTCATTTGGACCAGAGAAGCAGAGGAAGTCAGTCAGCAACAAGAGAGAACAATGAGGTAGTCAGGCAGAGAAGAGCAGGGAAAGTAAGTTCTTGGGGTTCTTAATTTTAGGTTCCATCCTAAGAATGGAGTATAGCATCACTCTTCTGATCCATAAGGCACTTTGTATCCTTTCTTACTTAAGGTAGTTGAAAGAGTTTATTACTTCAACCAAATGAGTCTAAACCCACCTTGGGAAGCTCTAGGAAAGAATTAAATCTACAGTGTAAAAAAAGGATCCCCTCTGGAATTTACTTTAATAAATCCTAGAGCTGATACAAGATAGTATCCTAGCCCACAGAAGTGATGGAGACCTTTTTTTTAAGACAAGGGCTTACAGCTGCCCAGAACTCATTAGTTTGTCACAAAATACTGTTATCTCTGACTAGGAGTTTGTTTGAGGGTACAGAACTAAAAATGAGGCAAGGAGTTTACATGAGGGTATCATAGAAAAAGTAAGAGACTATTTTCCCAATTTCTTTCCTCCCAGCTTACTAATTCATCAAAGATTCCAAATATTCATCTCAATCAAATATGGTTTTGTTGAGGTCATTTCTTCAGACTGCACTATACCATTTCTTGGAAAATCAGTTACTTTGTGATTTTCACAGAAATACTCATTAAACAAATGAAAACCTAGGTGTTTCTTAATCTCCTCTGCTATGAATTTTCAAAACAAACATACATCTGAAAGATAAAGTCTTAGTTACAAATAGAGCTGAATGCGGGGCAATTCACAAAAAGCAGTTGGAGCTCCCATTTGTGCCTCTCGGTAACAATGTTATTTTATGCAAAGAACTTAAATTCTCCAGAACTGGGTTCTTCATATCTAAAATGAAAAAGTTTGATTAGATTATTTTAAGGCATCTTCCAGCAATACAAATCACATTCTACCTAAATTCATTGGCTAAGGAGCCAAGATGGCGGAACAGAATGGAAGCTTTTTGTGTGTCTCGCATCCATGAAATACAGCCAGACCAACATTAAACCATCCTACACACCTAGAAAACCGATTGGAAGATTAACACAACAATCTGCACAACCTGAACTACAGAATTCAGCAGGTACACAACACGAAGAGCTGAACTTGGGGAGCAAGAAGCCCCAAAAAGTAGGGAACCCCTTTTGTGGGCAGAGAGAGGATGGAGACTGGGGAGGGGGGGAGCATATGGGAAAAGCACCCCTCCCCAAAAGCAGCTGGAGATAAAGTGGAAAATTTGAAACAGCCACAGGGAGTAAACTAAAAAGGGAGAAAGGAGAAAGGAGAGGGTTTAAATTCCATTAAGATTGTAAACAAGGGGAGCGCAAAGGCTGCAACTCCACAGCTTGATACCTGGTGGTGCTCTGGTGGGAAAGGTGAATCCCCAGGAACAGAGTAGGGTCCCGGAGGTTCTCGGGCCACATGGGGAAAAGTGGTTCCACTGCTGAAAAGACATTTAGTAATGACTGTTGAAGCCACCTGGTTCCAGCAGACCCTGGAAGGCAGCCATATTTGCTGGTGCTGGGGCAAGATTTTTGAGGGTGAAGCCTGGTGCCAGATGTGTGTTGCAATTTTCCATGGTCCCTGAACCACTGAGGCTACACTGTCTCACACTGTTTTGGGGGGCGGGCTGGTACCTGGCCACAGTTTCGGGGCACCAGCAACAGCAGGGTCCAGGGGGCATTCCTGGGTGCAGCCGACATTTGACCATTGCTCATTTGGCCACTGCTCGGTGAGACCCTCCCGCAGAGGGGCGGAGCGGGTCAAAGCCGCAGTCCTTCGGAAGTACCGGGCTGGGGAAAACAGCCATATCTGAGACAAAACTTGGGAGAGAGGTACTGCCTGGGGCCTGGTCATGGACAGTGGAAAAGTGGGGAGTGGATGGGAGCTGAAGACGGAGGAACGGTGCGCGATTGCTGATCCAGAAGAAAAGACTGAGTGGCTGGGTGGCGCCATTTTTCACCACTCCTGCTCCCATGCATGCGCACTGACGAGCATGGCAACAATCCACCCCAGTAGGCTAGCAGCACCATCTAGGGGAGAGCGGAGCCGTTACAGCAAACCCTGCCCAAATGGGCCAACTTCGCTCTTCAAATACACAAACCTCACCGCTGGCTTAATTTAAGGACTATAAAGAGCTACATGGAGTGGCCTCTAAGGGAAAACGAAGCAATTTCAGTCCTACTTCAATCTGTTAGCAGGTTCATCTATTCAATTTTTCTTTCTCTCTCTTTCTCCTTTTTCTCTTTTACAATTCTTTTATTTTTCTTGAATACAGAAAAAGAAAAAACTCATTTTATTTTCAATTTTTATTAAAAATATCTGTCTTTAATTTTTATTGCTATATTTTTTACTTCTGTGAAAATTTTTTCAAATTCTACTTTACTTCCATCATTTTATTTTAGTCTACTTCAGTGTACTCTTTCAAATTTTCAAACAATTTCCTTTTTTTCTTTCTTTTTATTTTTTCTCTTTTTCATTTCTTTTTCTTGAATGCAGAAAAACTTCATTTTTACTTTCAATTTCTTTTTTAAATATTTTTAATTTTTATTATATATTTTTTGCTTTTATGTAAATTTTTCCAAATTCTATCTTACTCCCATCATTTTATTTCAGTCTACTACAGTGTATTCACTTTTTCAAATTCTCAAGCAATTTCTTTTTTTGTCTTTTCTTTTTTCTTTTTTTAATCTTTTTTCTCTTTTTTGTTTCTTTTTTCTTAAATACAGAAAATGAAAAAATTCATATTTCTTTTTAATTTTTATTAAAAATATTTTCCATAAGTTTTTTCTACTATATTCTCTACTTTTGTGTATTTTAGTCTACTTTAGTGTACTCATTTTTTCAAATTCTCAATGATTTCTTTTTTTTTTTCCTTGTTGTTTGTTTCTCTAATCTGTCAAACCACTTTCTACACCCAGACCAAAACACACCTATTGATCTAGCATCATCTATTCGATTTTTTTGTGTGTGTGTTTTTAATTTTTAATTTTAATATTTTTTAATTTTAACATTTTAAATTTCAAATTTTCTACCTCATTAATTCCTTTTCTCCCTTCAAAATGAAGAAACAAAGGAATTCACCCCAAAAGAAAGAGCATGAAGAAACAACAGCCAGGGATTTAACCAACACAGACACAAGCAAGATGTCTGAACCAGATTTAGAATCACTATAAGAATACTAGCTGGAGTCGAAAATAGATTAGAATCCCTTTCTGCAGAGATAAAAGAAGTAAAAAATAGCCAGAATGAAATTAAAAAATCCTATAACTGACCTGCAATCACAGATTGATGCAACAGCGGCAAGATGTATGAGGCAGAACAGAGAATCAGCAATATAGAGGACAAACTTATAGAGAATAATGAAGCAGAAAAAAAGAAGGTGATTAAGGCAAAAGAGCACAATTTCAGAATTAGAGAAATCAGTGACTCATTAAAAAGGAACAACACCAGAATCATAGAGGTCCTAGAAGAGGAAGAGAGAGAAATAGGGTAGAAGGGTTATGTGAGCAAATCATAGCAGAAAACTTTCCTAACCTGGGGAAAAACACAGACATCAAAATCCAGGAACCACAGAGGACCCCCATTAGATTCAACAAAACTGACCATCAACAAGGCATATCACAGTCAAATTCACAAAATACTCAGGCAAGGAGAGAATCATCAAAGCAGCAAGGGAAAAAAGTCCCTAACCTACAAGGGAAGACAAATCAGGTTTGCAGCAGACCCACACACAGAAACTTGGCAGGCCAGAAAGGAGTGGCAGGATATATCCAGGGTGATGAATCAGAAAAATATGCGGCCAAGAATTCTTTATCCAGCAAAGCTGTCATTCAAAATAGAAGGAGAGATAAAAAGTTTCCCAGACAAACAAAAATTAAAGGAGTTGGTGACCACTAAACCAGCCCTGCAAGAAATTTTAAGGTGGACTCTCTGAGGGGAGAAAAGATGAAAATACATATATACAAATAAATAAATACCAAAAGCAGCAAGAGATTAGAAAGGACCAGAGAACACTACCAGAAACTCCAACTCTACAAGCCACATAATGGCAATAAATTCATATCTTTCAGTACTCACTATAAACATCAAAGGACTCAATGTGCCAATCAAAAGACATAGGGTAACAGAATGGATAAGAAAACAAGATCCATCTATATGCTCTTTACAAGAGACCCACTTTAGACCTAAAGACACCTTCAGATTGAAAATAAGAGGATGGTCGGGGCGCCTGGGTGGCTCAGACAGTTAAGCAGCTGACTTCGGCTCAGGTCATGATCTCACGGTCTGTGAGTTCAAGACCCACATCGGGCTCTGTGCTTACAGCTTGGAGCCTGGAGCCTGTTTCGGATTCTGTGTCTCCCTCTCTCTGACCCTCCCCCATTCATGCTCTGTCTCAAAAATAAATAAACATTGAAAAAAAAATTAAAAAAAAAAAAAGAAAAGAAGAGGATGGAGAACCATCTATCATGCTAATGGTCAATGAAAGAAAGCCCAAGTAGCCATACTTATATCAGATGATCTAGACTTTAAAATAAAGACTGTATCAAGAGATGCAGAAAGGCATTATATCATAATTAACGGGTCTATCCACCAAGAAGACCTAACACTTGTAAACATTTATGCGCCAAATGTGCAAGCACCCAAATATATAAATCAATTAATCACAAACATAAAGAAACTCATCCATAGTAATACCATAATAGTACGAGACTTCAACACCCCACTCACAGCAATGGAAAGGTCATCTAATCAAAAAATCAACAAGGAAACAATGGCTTTGAATGGCACACTGGAGCAGATGGACTTAACAGATATATTCAGAACATTTCATCTTAAAGCACCGGAATATACATTCTTCTCCAGTGCACATGGAATGTTCTCCAGAATAGACTACATACTGGGACACAAATCAGCCCTAAGTAAGTACAAAAAGATCGAGATCATACAGTGCATATTTTCAGATCACAATGCTATGAAACTCAAAAACAACCACAAAAAAAAATTTTGGAAAGGTAACAAATACTTGGAGACTGAAGAACATCCTACTAAAGAATGAATGGGCAAACCGGGCAGTTAAAGAAGAAATTTAAAAGTATATGGAAGTCAATGAAAATGATAGCACCACAACCCAAAACCTCTGGGATGCAGCAAAGGTGGTCATAAGAGGAAAGTATATAGCAATCCAGGCCTTCCTAAAGAAGGAAGAAAGATCTCAGATACACAACCTAACCTTACACCTTAAAGAGCTGGAAGAAGAATAGCAAATAAAACCAAAAACCAGCAGAAGACAGGAAATAATAAAGATTAGAGCACAAATTTATGCTATCAAAACCAAAAAAACAGTAGAACAGATCAATGAAACCAGAAGCTGGTTCTTTGGAAGAATTAACAAAATTGATAAACCACTAGCCAGTTTGATCAAGAAGAAAAAGAAAAGGACCCAAATAAGTAAAATCAAGAATGAAAGAGGAGAAATCACAAACAACACAACAGAAATAAAAACAATAATAAGAGAATATTATGAGCAATTATATGCCAATAAAATGGGCAATCTGGAAGAAACGGGCAAATTCCTAGAAACATATACACTACCAAAACTGAAACAGGAAGAAATAGAAAATTTGAACAGACACATAACCAGTAAGGAAATCGAATTAGTAATCAAAAATCTGCCAAAAAACAAGAGTCCAGGGCCAGATGGCTTTCCAGGGGAATTCTACCAAACATTTAAGGAAGAGTTAACACCTATTCTCTTGAAACTGTTCCAAAAGATAGAAATGGAAGGAAAACTTCCAAACTCTTTCTATGAGGCCAGCATTACCTTGATTCCAAAACCAGCCAGAGACCCCACTAAAAACGAGAACTATAGACCAATTTCCCTGATGAACATGGATGCAAAAATCCTCAACAAGATATTATCCAACCAGATCCAACAATACATTAAAAAGATTATTCACCACAACCAAGAGGGATTTATACCTGGGATGCAGGGCTGGTTCAATATCTGCAAAACAATTAACGTGATTCATCATATCAATAAAAGAAAGGACAAGAACCATATGATCCTCTCAATAGATGCAGAGAAAGCATTTGACAAAATACAGCATCCTTTCTTGATACAAACCCTCAAGAAAGTAGGGATAGAAGGATCATACCGTGAGATGATAAAAGCCATATATGAGTGACCCAATGCTAACATCATCCTCAATGGGGAAAAACTGACAGCTTTCTCCCTAAGGTCAGGAACAAGACAGGGATGTCCACTCTCACCACTGTTATTCAACATAGTATTGGAAATCTTAGCCTCTGCAATCAGACAACACAAAGAAATAAAAGGCATACAAATCAGCCAGGACGAGGTCAAACTTTCACTCTTTGCAGATGACAGGATACTCTATATAGAAAACCCAAAACATTCCACCAAAAAACTGCTAGAACTGATTCATGAATTCAGCAAAGTTGCAAGATATAAAATCAATGCACAGAAATCAGTTGCATTTCTATACACCAACAATGAAGCAACAGAAAGAGAAATCAAGGAATCAGTCCCATTTACAGTTGCACCAAAAAATCATAAAATACCTAGGAATAAATCTAACCAAAGAAGTAAAAAATCTATACACTGAAAACTATAGAAAGCTGATGAAAGAAATTGAAGGAGACACAAAGAAATGGAAAGAGATTGCATGCTCCTGGATAGGAAGGACAAACATTGTTAAAATGTTGATACTACCCAAAGCAATCTACTTTTCAACGCAATCCCTATCAAAGTAACACCAGCATTCTTCACAGAGCTAGAACAAACAATCCTAACATTTGTATGGAACCAGAAAACACCCCGAATAGCCAAAGCAATGTTGAAAAAGAAAACCAAAGCAGGAGGCATCACAATCCCAGACTTCAAGCTACACTACAAAGCTGTAATCATCAAGACAGTATGGTACTGGCATAAGAACAGACACTCAGATCAATGGAACAGAATAGAGAACCCAGAAGTGTACCCACAAACGTATAGGCAACTAATCTTTGACTAAGCAGGAAAGAATATCCAATGGAATAAAGACAGTCTCTTCAGCAAGTGGTGCTGGGAAAACTGGACAGCGACATGCAAAAGAATGAACATGGACCACTTTCTTATACCATACACAAAAATAAACTCAAAGTGGATGAAAGACCTCAATGTAAGACAGAAGCCATCAAAATCCTTGAGGAGAAAGCATGCAAAAACCTCTTTGATCTTGCCCACAGCAATTTCTTACTCAACATGTCTCTGGAGGCAAGGGAAACAAAAGCAAAAATGAACTATTGGGACCTCATCAAAATAAAAAGCTTCTGCAAAGTGAAGGAAACAATCAGCAAAACTAAAAGGCAACTGACAGAATGGGAGAAGATACTTGCAAATGACATATCAGATAAAGGGTTAGTATCCAAAATCTATAAAGAACTCATCAAACTCCACACATGAAAAACAAATAATCCAGTGAAGAAATGGGCAAAAGACATGAATAGACACTTCTCCAAAGAAGACATCCACATGGCCAACTGATACATGAAAAAATGCTCAACATCACTCATCATCCAGGAAATACAATTCAAAACCACAATGAGATACCACCTTACACTTGTCAGAATGGCTAACATTAACAACTCAGGCAACAACAGATGTTGGTGAGGATGCAGGGAAAGAGGATCTCTTTTGCATTGTTGGTGGGAATGCAAGCTGGTGCAGCCATTCTGGAAAACAGTATCGAGGTTTCTCAAAAAACTAAAAATAGAACTACCCTACAACTCAGCAATTGCACTACAAGGCACTTACCCACGGGATACAGGTGTGCTGTTTTGAAGGAACACATGCACCCCCATGTTTATAGCAGCACTATCAACAATGGCCAAAATATGGAAAGAGCCCAAATGTCCATTGATGGATGAATGGATAAAGAAGATGTGGTATATATATATAATGGAGTATTACTCAGCAAACAAAAAGAATGAAATCTTGCCATTTGCAACTATGTGGTTGGAACTAGAGGGTATTATGCTAAGTGGAGTTAGTCAGAGAAAGACAAAAATCATCTGACTTCACTCATATGAGGACTTTAAGAGACAAAATAGATGAATATAAAGGAAGGGAAACAAAAATAATATAAAACCAGGGAGGTGGACAAAACAAAAGAGACTCATAAATATGGAGAACAAACTGAGGTTTACTGGAGAGGTTATGGGAGGGGGGATGGGCTAAATGGGTAAGGGGCATTAAGGAATCTACTGAAATCATTGCTTCACTATATACTAATTTGGATGTAAATTTTAAAAATTAAAAAATAAAGTTAAATTTAAAAAATAAATAAATAAATTCATTGGCTAAATACCAATTTCAGACATGGTGTTCCTGGAGGAGCCAATATGATAGAGTATTGACCTATGGAGTGCCTCATCATGAGAACCACATGACCCTGGTCACATCACCTCAAATCATCACCCAGCCTGCTTTGCTGCTCCTTCAGTCTACAGCTAAAACCATACTTTAGCAACTATTCCAACACCTGAAATCACTGATTAGTGTGAACTACCCTTGATTCAGTCTAGAATCAAGACTGAAAATCTATTGGCTAAACAGTGATTTCCTAACTATATTTTCTTAATAGAGTGTTAGGTACTGGGAAGTGAGAAGACTGTGTGGGCACAGCAGAAATACCATATTTCATCCATTTTTAGAGTCACATTTTTTTCATATTTTTACAAATCTGAAATGAGGATGTGTTCTGGAATTGCAATTGGTCAGCCACAACTCTTGCATATCAGTGTTTGCAGAAAGTGTATCAGTGGCTTAGAAGAGGATCTTGATGATACGAGTAAAATCTGCAAGAAATTTTGGGTCACCATTGCTGTTGGCACAAAGGAAAAGTGTGTGGCAAATCACAGGCACTGAGAACCCAGCTGAAATATGACTCAAACTGTCCAACTTTTAATGTGAATAAATTTATGGAATAATTTAATCAATTTACTTTCCTCATATTTTTCTAATTATACAGTGAATGACTATGAGAAAAATCCATGCTACGTATGTCTAAAAGATCCTTGCAACAAGCACAAGATAAACATTCTAAGTAACAGAACATCATACCATGGTTTGACTGGCAACATTTCTTTTCTTAGTGGCACATAAAATAATGAAGCATTTTGCAATTAACAGCATCTTATATTTGACAAATAAGGTAGCAATTAATCCACTGTGGGCCTACACTCACATAAAGGGCTCTAATACCTCAAGTTCATATTTTAAAACTTCATGGGAAGACTTGAGAGTACAGAGCAGCACCATTCCCAGCTACCTGGAAGTTGCAGTCACCTCACAAGAGGAAGAAAGAGCCTTCCAAAGACCCTCCAGGCCCACCTTCTAATGCATTGAATTTCAGTTATTAACAGGCCCTCCAATTTCACCAATCAGATTAATTACTCCCTGTAAGAGGTGGAGCAACCCAGGAGATAGAAAAAATGAAGGATGATACTCCCCCAAAATTTTCCAAAAAGACAAAAGTATAAGAAAACCCTTTCATTTTATGCTAAAGCAAAAAAAGTTTGAGAGAGGAGAAAAAAGAATACCCATTACAAAGATCATGCTCAATGTCAAGAAGTTATTTCCTTAGAGTTCCTAAGTGAGGTGAGTGGCAAGAAATGATCCCAGTGTAAAGAAGTCACATTTAACCAGAAAAAATATTGGATAAGAGCAAATGAAAACAAGAACATGGCCAGGCATTCATTGTCAAACTGCTCTTTATGAGACTGATTATCAATTGAAAAGTATTTATCGAGCAACTTCTGAGGATTCAGATGTTCTGAAAGGCCACAGAATATAAAATTAAAGATATGCTGGGTGCCTGGATGGCTCAGTCAGTTAAGCCTCTGACTCTTGATTTCAGCTCAGGTCATAATCTTAGGGTTCGTGAGATTGAGCCCCACTTTGGGCTCTGCATTGATAGTGTGGAGCCTGCTTGGGATTCTCTCTCTCTTGCTTGGGATTCTCTCGATTCTCTCTCTCCCTCTCTCTCTCTCTCTACCCCTCCCCCACTTGCTCCCTCTCTCTCTCTCTCTCTCTCTCTCTCTCTCTCTCTCAAAATAAATAAATAAACTTAAAAAATATGTTTGCTATGTAAAAAGCATAATGAAGTCAGGAATTAAGATAGGCATTTCATACGGAAATAAGTATAATAAGGAAGTATAATTAAAGTGTTCAATAGTTCAATATTAATAATATGACACCAAATATGATAAAATTCTGCCTGTTAAGGGATAAGGTTAGTCATTTAAAAAATTTTTTTTAATTTTTTTTTTTATTTTTGAGAGAGAGAGAGAGACACAGAGCATGAGCGTGGCAGGGGCAGAGACAGAGGGAGACACAGAATCAGAAAGAAGCCTCCAGGCTCTCAGCTGTCAGAAGAGAGCCCAACGCAGGGCTGGAACCCATAAACTGCGAGATCATGACCTGAGCCAAAGTCGGCACTCAACTAACTGAGCCACCCAAGCGCCCACGTTAGTCATTTAATAGTTATTTTAATTTGGCTTATATGTTAACATGTATGGTTTAGAAATAATTTTTTTAAGTGTATTTATTTATTTTGAAAGAGAGTGCACACAAGCAGGGAAGGGGCAAATGGAGAGGGAGGGAGACAGATCAGCTATTAACAAAATCTAAAAGTCCATCTTTGCTTATCAAGTTAATTATGGCATAAAATTAAACTTCCCATTGCTAAAATGCATGTGTTATAATGACTTGATGTGATCTGTCAGGAAGTTCAGTAACTGTTTCAAGCTAAAAATTCACCAAGTAGTCAGATAATAAATGCTTAGTAGTTATTGAGTTAGATATTCCTAACATAAAAACATTGATAAGATTCATGAATACCTAAGATACATGAATAAAATTTGAAGCATTATATCAGAAGTTGCAGCCAAAATGTTTAGGAACCCTTAAATCTGATTTTCAGACATGTAATTATACTGAAATGGCTCTTGCTGAAAACAACGGCGTCTTTAGCTTTTTTTATACATAAACTCCCTGCTATTGACAACTCAGTCTTACTGAAACTCTTTCCTCCTCTGTTTTCTCCAATTACCATCTCCTGGATCTTCTACTATTCACAAGCACTTCTCTGTTTCATCACAGGGTAACTTCTACATTTACTCCACAAGCTTTGCCTGAGCCACTTTATTTCATCCATGGTTTCCACACCCTCCCATTTGCTGATGACTCCTAAAGACTAACCATTTTCTCAAGTTCTCCTTATCTCCAACTATTACTGGATGTCCCACATACATGTTAACACATCCAAATCATAACATCTTGCTGTTTACTCTGCCCCTTTCCCACTTGTATCCCACACTCGTTCCTCCTCCTTCTGTTTCTTCTTTCCATCAAGCAAAAGTTAAAGGTGATCTTGATTTCTTCTATTTTAACCCCTAAAAATAAATGTTCCTATTCTCTCAATTCAAGAAAGTTAAAGATAGATTGTATTTTTGGGCAAAGGAAGAGGTAATCATCAGAAACAGTTTTAAACATATCCCGATCAGTGAATGACTACTTCACTTGGGAAACTACACTTCCAGATGCTGAGTGTTCAGTGACAGCTTCCCACAGTCACCAATCAACAACATACTCACCCTAGTAACTGTTTCCATGGCTAACAGACAACCAACCCCTAAAATTCCTGCCAATGGAAGTTCACAAATGCACAACACCCATGCTTCCTAAAAGCAGTTTGCTCAGGGAAACTCTTTAGTACAAGTATAGCAAATTCTTTAACAAGCAATACATTCAGCTCTTTATTTTAGATATTAAGTGATGGATTCTTCCTTTAAGCCCCACACCCGTTTCCTCCTGATTCCTCCCCATTGTTGCAACTCACCATCACATCTCCTAAATGTCATTCAGTCTACACACCACCCAATCCCCAGTATTTATCTTGTTTAAGTGAGATCTATTGATATGATTCCTCTGCTTAAAATCATTTGGTATTCTCTTATTGTCTACATAAAACTTACACTTCCTTTCTAATCTCAACGTATTTTTTTTATGTGTTAATGTCCTCCACAGTTTTAGATACCCCCTTCTCTCTGAAATGCCCTTCTCCAAATATGTAAGTTATTCTCAACCTTCAAAATCCATTCATTTGTTCCTCTTCTATGAAATTTTTCCAACTCCCTAGATAAACTATTTGCTCCCTTGTCTAGGCCCCCATTCTTCAATATTTCTATCTTTATTAAAGCACCTATTACACTGGTTTGAAAGAATTTGTTTATAAATTGTCTCCCCCACCTTCTCTATTTCTTCAGAATATTTCAGTATAGACACTTCAGTACCGGCAAGCTGTGTTTTCAAAAATGGCCACAGCAACATTTCCAGTCTCACATGCTCTCTCAGACCTTGCCACTGTCCTTAAATCTGGGCAGGACTTTGTTACTGCCTCAATGACTGAAATGTGACAAAAGTAATGCAGCATTACTTCTGAGGCCTGGCTAACATTCTGTGAGGAAGCTCTCCACTAGTCCACAGAGAGAGACCACATGGGAACCAGCTGAGGTCCCAAGCTGACAGCCAGCATTAGATAAGAAAATTTAAAAGTTGAACAAGATCACATTAATGATCTATTGCTGCATAACAAACTATGCCAAAACAAACTATTCCAGCTTAAAACTACAAATGTTTACTATTACATACAGCTTCTATGGGTCAGAAAACCATGTGGGGCTTAATTGAGTGGCCCTAGTTCAAGGTCTCATGAGTTTGCAGTTAGGATACCAACTAAGGTTCAATCATCCTGAGGCTTGACTGCGCTGGCTGAAGGATGTGTTTTCAATGTGGCAATGTACCAAGCTAGTATTAACTGTCAGAAAGGGGCTTCAGCTCCTTACCATGAGTATCTCTCCACAGGCTACTTGAGTATCCTTCCATGACAATCAGCTTCCCCTGGCAAATGATTCTGGAGGGAGCAAAGTGGAAGTTACAATGTCTTTTATAACCTAATCTCAGAAGTCATACTTCAACATTTTCACAGTATCCTTTTGGATACATATATTTGCCTACTCAGTGTCAGAGGGGACTGCAAAAAAACATGAATACCAAGACTCATGTGTCATTGGGAGCCATTTTGGAGGCTGATTATGGCAGAAGAGGTTTAACATCCAAATAATAAAAATCCCTGAAAAAAGAGAAGGAAGGGAGTGAACCATCAAAGGAAGAATACAAGAAAAACTGCCACAACTGAAAACTGTGAGTTTACAGATTGAAATGACCCACCAACTACCCAACACAATGGATGAAAATAGAACCACATTAAAAAAAAGAAGAAAGAAAAGAGGAGAAAAGAAAAGAAAAGAGAAGAAAAGAAAAGAAAAGAAAAGAAAAGAAAAGAGAAGAAAAGAAAATAAATCATCATGAAATTTCAGGACCCTGGATAGGGGAAGAAAAGACCATCTACAAAGGGTCAGAAAACAATGGCTTCCTATGATCAACAGTTAGAAGCCAAAAGCCAGAAGGACGTGTCTTCAAAATTCTCAAGGGAAATTATTTCCAACCTAGAATTCTATATCTAATCAAACTGGCACTTAAGTGTAAAGTGTAAAGTAGAATAAAGATATTCAAAGTTTTAAAAATGTATCTCCCCAGTGCCCTTTCTCAGAAAACTAACTAGAAGTACTCCACTAAACAGGAAAGAACATCCCAAGAGATAAAGTAAGTAGTAAATAGCAAATTAAAAAAAAAAAGGCAAAAGGATTTCCCAGGATAATGGCAAAGGAGGATCTCTTATACAAGAAACCTCATACCAGACACAGAAGGAGGGAGTGATTGGAGGTTGGGGAGGTGGGTGGGGAGGAAGAGAGCTAAAGCTTCATTTTCCATTTTGAGAAATCAATAGATAATATCTATAAACTGAAAAATCAAGGGTGCCTGTATGTGCTATAAGCATGTTATTTGGAGATATGGAGATAAAGATTAGAATAGTGGAGCGCCTATTTTAGCTCCTAGTTTAGGTTCAATAGGTTAAACATCCAACTCTTGATTTCAGATCAAGTCATGATTTCAGTTTTGTGAGTTCGAGCACCACGTAGGGCTCTGCACTGACAGTGCACAGGTTGCTTGAGATTCTCCCTCTCTCTTTGCCCCTCCCCTGCTTGCACTCTCTCTTTCTCAAAATTAAAAAAAAGAAAAGAAAAGATTAAAACAGTAATCAGCTAAAAGAGATCAAAGTGTGGCAGTCTTTGGGGAAAGGGAACAATGGTGGGGATGAGATTGCTATTATTTACATAACAAATGTTGTCAAACAACTGGACTCATCTCTTCAAACTATGAACATATACAACTTAAGTATTTTTTTAAAAAAATAGAATGATATTAAAAAGAGATGCCCCCCCACCCCTTTTCCAACTCTAGACACTATTACTCTGGACATGAGATCCTGAATCACTGCAGCTGCTCCTATTAGGAATGCAAGTCTACACACTGAAAGTGAAAAAGCAGCATTCTGGGAAGACCTAGACTCTGGATGACATCAATGAACCATTGGACTAATCAGTCCTGAAAAGCACTGTGTTTGAGCTTCCTGCTTTGAAAGATAATGAATTTTCTTATTTTTTAAAAATGGTTGAACTTTTAACTTTTAGTCAAGCATTCTTATTAATAATGCATGGTAAAATTAGTAGAACAAAGCAGCAATTGGGCAACAACAGCTATCCACCTCAAATTTTGAAACTCCATATAATAACTTTCTAATAATTAAAACACAAGAGAAGGAGCTCCTGGATGGCTCAGTCAGTTAATTGTCTGATTCTTGATTTCAGTTCAGGTCATGGTCTCACGGTTGTGAGATAAAGCCCCACGTTGAGCTCTGCGCTGAGCGCTGACAGCACAGAGTCTGTTTGAGATTCTCTCTCTGCCCCTCCCCTGCTCACACACACTCTCTCTCTACCTCTCTCAAAATAAATAAGTAAACTTAAAAAAAAAAGAGAAAAACATACTTCAAAACTCTGCATAAGTTCCAATCTTATGTTCAAGAACTGAGAACAGGTAGTATCAGGTATGTGTTTCTATAGGCAGATATATGGTAAGGTCAAATTTATTTCCCTGATAAATACCCTTTCTACATTCATTCATTTTTCCTATATTTTTTTCAACCAATGTTGAGGCACTGGGCCAAGCTTATGATCTACATGGATAAAAGATGCGGATATTTCTCTCAAGAAGTGCCCAGGGCATGGGAAAACAGCCATGCAAAGGAAATTGAAGTAATTAATATGATCTAAACCTACAGTGTGTGGAAACAACCTCAGGTAACCTTGAGGTCACTCCCAAGGAATTAGGAACAGTGAGTTATCCCTTTTTTTACTTTTGCAGGTGAGAAGTAATGCCTAGTTGAAATAACTCAGGAAGAACTCAAATGAACTGGCCCTTTCAACATGACCTAAGAAAAGGAATAAAGGGTTTGTGGACTAGAGTTTAAGCATAGATAGGGAGATGAAGCTCATAGTGTTCCAAAGGCTTTAGACATTTTCTTTTCCAAAAATGCTAATGGGTTGAAGACTGCATAAATGCATAGAGAAAGGAAAGAGGAGAAAAAATGTCAAAATCCTAACTTTAGAGGGTCTGTTATTCACTAGATATACACATCAAGTTATTTATCAAGGGGGAAGAAAAATCAATTCAAATTTGCAGTTATAGCTATAAACTCAGGTATTTTCTCAGTCAAAGAAAATCAAGAGATTTGGGTATTATTAATTAAAGATTATTTTTAAATTTCCTCATGAATAGTTTTACATATCTTAGGGTATAATTTAAATATTTTTGCTGCACAATCTTATTTTTCTTTGACTTGAAATTATTTAAATATAACTCATTTTTCATCTGCTACAATAGTTCTAGAGAAGAGCATGAAGGGTAAGGCCAGAAGACCATTTATCAAAGCTGGTAATGCCTTGCAGTCTAATTTGTTTGAACTACATTAAGTATTTCACATATTATAATATTCCATTATTTCTTTAGTTGCCTGGGTCTCTAATCAGTGTTGTGTCAGCCAGGTTTTTATTTTGCCATCAAAATGAGTTTGTCTATTTAGTTTTTAATTTTGTTACCTTGCAAACAAAGCCAACAAATTGGTATAGTTCATATTTTTCTCCCAATTTCTGGAAAAATGTGTGCTTTCACTAGAATTGCCTTTAAAGCAAATATTCTTCTAGTTGATGCAGTGCCCTTCAACAGTCTATTGGTAAAATCCATTTTTTCAGAATGAGAAACAGGATAAATATGAAGAGCTTTATTGAAAATATTGACTCAGCTTTTCATTAACCACTATATCTATCACATCACACATACCAAATCTATCAGTTAAGTTGGATTCCATATGTAATACTGGCATAAGTAATAATGGCAGTTAATTATCTCACATTTAGTATGTGAGATATTTTCTTACAGTTCTGAAAGTCAGAAATCCAAAGGGGTCTCTCAGTCAAAACCAAGGTTTTGGAAAGGCTGCATTCCTTCTGGAGGCTCTAAGGGGGAACTTCCTTGCAATTTCCAGCTTCTAGAGGCCTCCTGCATTTCTTGGTTCATGGCCCCTTCCTTGCATTAATCCAACCTCTTCTTCCATCATCATATCTCCTTCTCTGACTCTCCTACATCCCTCTTTCCCTTATAAAGACCTTGTGATTACAGGGGGGCCATCCAGATACTCCACAATAATTCCCTCTTCTCAAAATTCTTAACTTATATCTGCAAAGTCCCTTTTACCATAAAGGTATATTCACAGGTCCTGAGAATTAGGGAAGGGGACATCCTGGGGGAGGTGGGGCATTATTCTGCCTACCATAGCCTATGGGGAAGAATAGCTATTGGGTCAGCAACTATTAGTGTTTGCCTTCCCTTTATATCCCAACCACACCCCAGTTCATTCTCTCCCCTCTACAAGCGTTAGAAAGGAAAGGAAAATATGTATTTTGCATTTAATTATGAATAAATATTTTCTTCTAAAAGCTATCAGAGAATACAATTTTATTACAGCAGAACTACAAGTCAAAAGCCAGCTTTTGAATATATATATATTTTCTAAATGATGTCATAAAAGCATTAAAATGTATAGAAGCTAAAATTAGAAATAGAAAAAAAAGCGGTTTTTCTTCAGATAGTCCTAATTATATTACTTTGCATATGGATTGGTATGATCCATTCCAAATGTCTACATAATTTTCCCAACTCCTTTTTACCCCTTCTTTGAAAAGAGAAAAACAGTAGACTACAAAGAGTATTAGTGATTTGCCAGCTTAAACCAGTAGCTTAAAGGTCAAACTATTGACTCTGCTAATTGAAGAAACTTGGGCTTTCTTTTTTATAGGTAAAATAATTAGCACAGACCATACTTACTCTCCCTGATATCTAATGCAGACTTGAAAGGGAGATTCTAAACATTGTTGCTAGCATGAAATCATTTTGGCAGACATGAAATAATATCCCATGGGGTTTGTTTATAATCATCATGAGATATTACCTAATAGCAATGTTCTTAAGTAGATTATACTTTAGAACTCAGCATGTGAAAGGGTGGTAATTTACCACAAATTCTCAGTGTAGCTGCAACTACAGAGATGCACAAATGTGAAGAGTTTTTGTAGGAAATAAATAAGAAACTTTTATTGACATATATCAATTCTTTTAAAGACAGGTGAAAAGCTTTATTCATGGCAAAGATGGCAAAGACCTCCAAAACTCCTCAGTGCACAGAATTAGAGTTTTGGATCCTCCCAGGATAATTCTATCTTAGAGCCCAGCAAAACACGAGGACACCCTGACCTGGGTACTATTTCCACACTCATTCAGATAGATAAGAATGCAGTCCCAAGGCCTTCATCTCTTTGTCTATCTTTTCCCCAAGGTGTACTATACAAACAGTATTTTTTTTTGTCATCATTTCACTCCCTCTATTTCACCTTAACCCCCCACATCTTCTTTTCTCAAAAACTAACAGCCATCAATTCCCTCATCTTTTTTAAGCAATTTAGTCGAATCTTCATCATACTGGCTTAGAAGTCCCCTGGGTCAAGGGATCTGAAAGTGTTTCTGGAAGCTTTGAAGTAAAGCTACTTTTCAAAGAGTTCCCCTTTATTTCACCTGCCAGCCCTGTGTCTTCTTATATTTCCCTTTCCTACCTCATCTGTCCTTCTTTCTCACACACAGACAATCCTCCCCCGAAAGTTAGCAAAATAACACTCAAATTCATTAAAATTTTGATTTGACAGTCTGAAGTCACTTTCTTAAGAAGGCGAGAGTTAAGCACACAGAATACATATTTGCAGTGAAGTAAACATATGCAATAAGTCCATGAAAAACACATCCCTAAATACAACATTCTAAATTCTTTACATAGAGTGAATTTCCAAATGATTTCAGATGGTGTTTGTGTCAATGCACATACTCTGCTCCTCAAAAATAGTTCCATGTTTAACTTTTGTTAGAATGTCTAAGTAAAATTGATTTTAAAACAATTTTTACTATTTTGAAATTAAAATTACACCATGCCAAATTTAAGAACTTAGTTTCAAATATTTCCTTTCAATAGGAAATTGATATATTGGCCTGAAAATAGGTGGGAAGCTCAGTATTAAAGAATTGATTTCAGGTGTTGAATTAATTCAAGATAAATTTACACTTGATCATCTGAATGTCCAACAATTTATCCTAATGTCATCCAACATGTCATCTGGATGTATGCTTAGATGTATGAAATCTAATGCTGTAGATTGCTTTGTTGGAAAGCACTGATTATATTCTTCAGTTTTTTCCAAAGTCCTGAAAGTAGCCTATCAAACATAGGGAATGCACCTTAATTATCCATTGGCAGTGCCGTTTCACAAAAACAAGCAATATGTGGATTTGGAGTTAGAATTTAGCCAGATTTTATCCTTGCTGTTTATATAACCAATTAGTCTTTTCATATCCCAACATTTAAGCAATTTGCCAACATTTTCTTAAATCTTAGCAACTTAATATTCATTTACTACTCACTAATTACATGAAATTTGTTATTAACTACAAAGTAAAAATTGAAATATGCATTATCTTATACAGAATTATCAAAAAGTAGTTAAAATAACACTATTTGCAGATGATATGATATTATATATAAAATCCTAAAGACTCCACCAAAACTGTTAGAGCTAGTCTACAAATTCAATAAAGTTACACAATACAAAAATCAATAACCAAAAATCAGTTTCTTTATACTACACAAAGCAATCTACACATTTAGGGCAATACTTATCAAAATACCACCAGCATTTTTTACAGAGCTAGAACAAACAATCCTAAAATGTGGATGAAACCACAAAAGACCCCAAATAGCCAAAGCAATTCTGAAAAATAAAAATAAACCTGCAGGCATCATGATTCCAGATTTCAAGCCATATTACAAAGCCATAGTCATCAAGACAGTATGGTACTGGCACAAATACAGACACATAAATCAATGGAACAGAATACAGAACCCAGAAGTAGACCCACAACTATATGGTCAACTCATCTTCAACAAAGCAGAAAATAATATCAAATAGAAAAAAAGATAGTCTCTTCAACAAATGGTGTTGGGAAAACTGGATGGCAATATGCAGGAGAATGAAACTGGATCATTTTCGTACACCATATGCAAAAATAAATGCCAAATTGTTTCAAGACCTAAATGTGAAACAGGAAACCATCAAAATTCTAGAGGAGAGCACAAGTAGCAACCTCTTTGACCTCAGCTGCAGCAACTTCTTACTAGACATGTCATTAAAGGCAAGGGAAACAAAAGCAAACATGAACTATTGGGACTTCATCAAGATAAAAAGCTTCTGCACAGCAAAGGAAACAACAAAACTAAAAGGCAGTCTACAGAATGGGAGAATATATTTGCAAACAATCTGTCTGATAAAGGGTTAATATCCAAAATCTATAAAGAACTTATCAAACCAAACACTCAAAAAACCCCAGTTAAGAAATGGGCAGAAGACATCCAGATGGCAAACAGACACATGAAAAGATACTCGGAATCATTCATCATCAGGGAAACAGAAATCAAAACCACGATGAGATATATTGTGTATTATATATATATATATATATATATATATATATATGTATGTATATATATGTATATGTGTGTATATATATGTATGTATATGTATATGTGTGTGTGTGTATATATATAATACACATTGGAGTATTACTCAGCAATCAAAAAGAATGAAATCTTGCCATTTGCAAATACGTGGATGGAACTAGAAGGTATTATGACAAGCGAAATTAGTCCGAGAAAGACAAACATCATGACTTCACTCATATGAGGACTTTAAGATACAAAATAGATGAACATAAGGGAAGGGAAGCAAAAATAACTTAAAAACAGGGAGGGGGACAAAACATAAAAGACTTTTAAATATGGAGAACAGAGGGTTACTGGAGGGGTTGTGGGAGGGGGGAATGGGCTAAATGGGTAATGGGCATTAAGGAATCTATTCCTGAAATCATTATTGCACTACATGCTAACTAACTTGGATGTAAATTCTAAAAATAAATTAAATTTAAAACATTAAATTAAATTAAATTAATTTTTTTAATGTTAATAAAAAGGTTCCTGGAACAAAAGACATTATCCTAGTCCATTGAGTTCTTTTGATTTTTCATTCTGTACAATTGTAAGTAGATTCAAATCACAATTAAAATTAAAAGCAATCAGGGGCTTTAAAACATCATGGAGCGAGTATGCTCAAGCCTTGACAGTCTCTACACTAGAGAAATGAAAATAGAGAGCAAGGACTTACTGATCATGAAGCCTGTGGTCTAGAAGTCACTGAGAATAGACAGGTCATAGATATGCAATGCCAAATAGCATGGAGTTAAAGAGTCTTCATATATCAAGAATAAGTTGGAAGCATACAATAGTTTATTATATACATAAACTGAAATTTCCACACATGCTTTCTTATTAAGTGGTAGGGTTTTTATTTTTATTTTTTTAATATTTATTTATTTTTGAGAGAGAGAGACAGAGTGTGAACAGGGGAGGTGAAGAGAGAAAAGGAGACACAGAATCCAAGGCAGGCTCCAGGCTCCGAGCTGTTAGCACAGAGCCCGACGCAGGGCTCAAACTCATGGGCCATGAGATCATGACCTGAGCCGACGTCGGACGCTCAACCGACTGATCCACCCAGGAGCCCCTATTAAGTGATAGTTTTAATAAAATTAACCTTTTCTTAGAACTTCAGTTTTAACAATTTCCTGGTAATTTTACTGCTACAGAAGACTTTTATTTTTTCTGGCTAAGGCTCTAGCTTTGGAAATACATATATATATATATGTATGTATTTATGTATTTATGTATTACACATAATGTTATGTATTATATATTATGTATATACATAAATTTATGTATTATACATAAATATGTATACATACATATGTATTATGTATGTATGTATTTATGTAATATATATATGTATTTATGTACATATATATGTAAAATACATATACATGTATAATATATATATAATTTTAGTAAGTAACTCTAAACCACTTTTCAAATGAACTGCTTATACTTTTAATTCTCTAAGTCATTGTGATGATCTTTTCTGACAATTGTTTTGTAACTCCAACTCCACTAAAAAAGATCATCTGATAAACTGATTACACAAAAGTTTCATTAATATAGAACTAATCAGATAATGATATGTTTGATATTCATTAAAATTTTGTTTTGCTTGAACAGCAGTTTTATGTTCAAACTGGTATCTTTAGAAAATAATTAAGGTAATCATATACTTGTGATGATATTGTTATTATTATTATTATTATTATTATTATTAGAATCTCCCCTCAGTCTTTGAAGATATGAACTTCTGACTCATCATCATTTTCTCAGCATGTATTGAGCATTGACCATGGGCCAGACAGTCTCTTAAGGGGACCGCATTACTCATTTATGCCTCATAGCAATACCATGTGTCTGACACATTTAGTATTTCCATTTCACAGATGAGATATTGGAAACTTAGCTATCCAAGGCATCAATGGCAGAATTGAGACTTCAATGAAGAGTTGGGTTCTTTATTTTGCACATATCATCACCTTACTCTATTACTTTTAAATGTAGAGTTAAAACTTGTAATGAATTTACTCATTAAATTAAATAAAGCTGTTAATGTTTCAAAAAAAGTTAAAGACAAGGATAGAATCTTAAAAAGCAGCAAGAGAAAAATAATACGTAGATGGAAGAATGTCATAGGGTAGAATTCCAGGACTTTGGAGCTAATGGCTTAGAGGGGGGGCCTCTAAGACCATCAGAAAACCCCACATTCCGCACCACACCATATCTATCAAGGCTAAGGAGAAAGTGCACAGCATGTCCAGAGGAGAGTGTCTAGATAAATGCCCAGATGTAATAGTGTTGGTTTTATATGGCTTGGATGTGGTAGGAGAAGATCCAGAAGTCCTTGCATCTGTAAGCAAACCTGTAGCCATTTAAAAGATGAGTGAAGAAGCAGAGGCTGGGGCTTAGGAGTAAGTTGGCAATATCCAAAGTCATAAAGAATGGATGCTAGTGTACAAAGACCAGAGGCCAGTTACTCCAGCAAAATTAGTGAGGTCAAAAGACAATCTACTTCAGACAAGAGACAACCAAAAGCCAGTGAGGATCCAGAGGAATGTCAAAATCTTTGTGCATAGATCTAATTCTTCTTTTCTTACTGTATTAGAGTTATTCAGAAAAACAAAACTAATAGGATAGATAGATGATAGATAGGTAGATAGACAGGAGATCTAGTATACAAATTGGCTCATACAGTTATGGGGTCCAAAAGTCCCACAATCTGCCATCTACAAACTGAAAAAACAGAAAAGTGAGTGGTATAATTTAGTCCTGGTCCGAAGGCTTAAAACCAGGGAGCTGTTGGCATAAGACCCAGAGTCCAAAGGCCTGGAGTTCCAGTGTCTGAGGGCAGGGAAGATGAATGTCCCAGCTCAAAGAGGGAATTTGCCCTTCAAAAAATTGGATGATGCCGACCGTAATTGGTGAGGGTGGATCTCTTTAGTCTATTGGATCAAATGCTAATCTCTCCTAGAAACAGCCTCACAGACATGCCAAGAAATGATTTTTACTAGCTATCTGGGAATCCCTTAAGCCAATCAAGTTGACACATAAAATTAACCATCACACTGACCTTTACAAGCTCATCAAATACACAGGCACCAACTTAGCAAAGGAAAGAGGGGAAAGGAAATGACTCTGACAGTCTGATGATTTACCTAAAAGAGACAATTTTAAACCAAAACAAACAAACAAAAATAACCAGAAAAAACTAAGCCACCTTTAATTGGGTTGATCCTTCTCACTAGCACCCCCCCTTTAAAAAGTTCATGCCTAGATATCCACTGTCCTTGAAATCTCAAAATCCCTCTCCTGCCTGCTGTAGGTTTGCCTTCCATGTGCTGTCCTCCATTGAGAATACACTATTTGCCTTTATAACAATGAGAGATCTTACCCACAGGAATGTGTCCATACTTTACAGTCTCAACCAGCTAATCATGGCAGAATATATCACAATCCACCTTGTATCTAAACAAGCTATACATGCACACAATATTGAAGAGTGGAATAGTTTCCTTGTAGGTTGCTGTTTCAAAGCAAGAGAATAGGGAAGATAACTTTGACACTTACGATGAGAAAAATGATAAGATACAAAGACTTGAGATAATAATTTAGGTAAGAAATGAACCAAGTCCATGAAGGAAAATTTGACCAAATTTCCTAGGTGTTTATTAAGGTGATGTCAAGTTGAACGTGCTAACCATGTTTCTTGTTTAAGATCAAGTAAACTGGGGTGTTGTATGGAAACAAATTTGACAATAAATTATATTTAATATAAAAAATAAAATAAAATAAGAACAAGTAAACTGGAGTCCTTGCACACTGAGCGAGAAAACTAGGGTATAGGTAGGTGAAATAGTGCACCTCTGATTTCTACTTTGCTTCTTCCCAAGTGCCCAGCTGTGGCCTGAGAGCAGATAAAAAACTTTAGAAGGCAGCATTCGTTATATAAGGTTGATCTATGCTGTCTTCATCTTCTCTGCCTCTGCACAAGCATCACAGTTTTATGCCCCTATTGATCTTGAGAGCCTGAAATAATGAATAAGGACTACATTCAAGTTTATCATGAACAGAAGCAAATTATACCAAATCTTCATTAGATAATAATCATTCTAGCTGCGTAATATCATTTGACTGAATTTTTCTAGTACAGTAGTCTATAGCATTCAACCAAAGGATAATTTAGGTTAAGTTGCCCTCTAGAGGTGGCTAGAAAAAAAATAAAATGTCAAGAAATAGTAAGGTAATGTCCAAACAGTGTTAGTAAGTAGAAAATGCAGAAATGGATAATAGAATCCTTGCACTTTACATATTCCCCCTTTTCAGAACAAAGAATAGAGATAGGATTCTCTAATCATCTGTTATATATAAATATCTACTCAGATCGCTGAGATACAATTTAATCCTGTCCAAAAAAATTACCTTCTGGTAAATTTTATCACTCAGTAATTCAACTACAAATGAGACACTAGAGCATAAATAAAGACAACAATATTTTTTAAGAACAGTTAATTCTCCCAGAATTAATACTGATTTCTAAATATACACTTGATTTAACAAACTGCATATTGGTTTAACTTTTTAATGTTGTTGATAAGTTTTTAAAGTTCTGTTTCTATATCTTTAAGAAACCCTTTGTATGTCACTTGACTTTACCCACAGATACAATTTAAAAATAGCTTTTAACCAAGGAAAACAGGGGGGATCCATAAGAGGTGTTGATGCCCTGCTTTATGTGGTATACATAATACAGCTGGAATTTTCAGGTAGGAATCCAGTGTGATACTCACTCTTGATGAGAGTTCTAAGGGAAACAAAACCAGTTTAATGATCACTGAAAGCAGTGGGCCTCTGATACTGTTGACTAAAATTTAGAGCAGGAAGAGCCTGCAGAGGAAAATGGGTTTGGCTCAATTGCAATTACTGATATTTTCAGTCAAACAGCATTTACGTTTTGGGGGAAAAAATTAATACCAGGTATGAAAGAAGAGTTCAAAAGCTCAACCTAAAATTAAAGAATGATCCAGGGAAAGCAGCATAAAGTTGATTTGAACGTGATGAATATTGAGAATCCAGAAAAAAAATAAGGCTCAGAGTTAATGAGCTGGGAGAAGGAACAGGGCTGGTAATTGACCATTTCTTGGGTAATGATTAATATATATATATATATAAATGCGAATTTTACTAAATGAGAAATGTTCCTTCCTTTCACAGCATAATGGTTTTCATATTCTAAAAAAAAAAGATCTCTCCAAAGTTAACCACCTAAGGAACATTTCTTTAAAAATAAAAAATTCTGGACTGCCTGGGTGTCTCAGTCAGTTAAGTGTCTGATTCTTGATTTCAGCTCAGGTCATGATCTCACAGTCATGGGGTTGACCTCCACATCAGGCTTGGAGCATGGAGTCTGCTTGGGATTCTCTCTCTCCCTCTCTCTGCCCCTCCCCCCACCCTGCACAGGTGCACACTCTCAAAATAAACATTTAAAATATATACTTAAAAATTAAATTAAATTAAATTTTAAAATTCTTACATATTAGAGTATATATTCTATTGTGTTTCTACACAAGTATGTCAAACAGCTCAATAAATTTTTAAGATCAATTGCTTACCTGCACAATTTGTATCTGTCAGTTGGTGTCACATGACTAACACATTACTTAGTGTATAAAGTGGTTAGAGATTATATGAAAAATAATCCATGAATATTTAAAAATGAAAAATACATTCTGGTAATAATTGTTCTATTTAAATAACTTCAAATTACAAAGAACATAAATTAATATAATTTATTCTACATATTTTAAAAATTCTAGATTTAGCTAAAATTAGAATTTCGTAGATGGCAAAACTTCCAGGCCTCACAGTTTATCATGACCATGTTTGTAGCCTAACTGTAAATTGTTTAAGTGGTACCTGGAAAATAAATCCCAACTAAAGGTTTCATTCCAACTTTCTGCCATAATCTCTGCAAACTCCTTAAGAAACTGCCACTTTGAGTTCACAAAGATTTTTTGGGCTTCATTGTGGTAATCAAAATTTTTGTAGCTTTTAAAAACAAAAGATGTTTTTTTACTCATGTTATGTCAATTGCAGTTTAGCCACGTACTCTGTTCCATATCTTCTCTTCTCTGACCCAGGCTGATAGAGCAGTCTCCATCTCAAATATTGCCAGTCAATGTCATAGGGGGAACAAAGTTCTTTACGATCCCACATTGACTATTAAATGCCCTGGCCTTGAAGTAATACATATCACTTCTGTTCACAACTCATTGCATGGCTCTACCCAACCACAAGGGAACCAAGAAAAGCAATCCTGTCAAGGGGGAAGAAATAGAAATATCTGAGGAATAGCATTTATGACTCTTAGAGAAGCATCATTTGTTTCCTGCTATGACAAACAATGCTGGAAAGAATAACCTTGTACATCTATCATTTTGCAAGTATTTTCTATAAAATAAATTCCCAGAAATGGGATTACTGGACCAAAAGTTGTACCTACTCATAATTTTGATAGATATTATCAAAGTTGCTTTAAATAGCAGCTTCTAAAATAAATAAATAAGTAAATAAATAAATAGCAACTTCTACAATCCATTTAAAACTGGACTTGCAAAATTTCAAATTATGCATGAATTTTTAAATACCTCAGCTGAATAAATCAACTAAATAAATGGATATAGGTACTGTGCACACAAATAGCTGTATTATGTGGCCACTTATAATAAATGTCACAAGATTTCTGGAATTGACATTCTGAGTTAGAGTTGTTCAGACCAGAGGGGATTACATCCAGCTACAATGACTCGTCAAGGTTTCAGGGAGAAATTGGGCTTTAAGTTCGGCTTTGCTTCCCCTGATACTCCTCTCCTTAAACCCTACAGCTATTATGAGGAAACATTTTGGAACCAGAGCACCTGATGTCAAATCCCAGCCCCACCACTTCAGTTCATCCTTGGCAAGGTACTAAAATTCTTGGTTGCCACCATATCTTTCCATAAACCTTTGAATGCTTTCTTTGGCAATCTTAAATGTTTGCTTTCTATGCCATCTTGTAATGCTAATTGATGTTATAAATGACAGCATTCAATCACTGACTTTCTCAGTTACTTGAAGTCCAACCAGTAGCTGACTTCATGTCCATCTCCCTACTTACTTGTGATTGGAAGAGTAATTATTTCACAGGGTTGGGCTGACTAATGGATAAATGGCCAGGAATCATCTTGAGCGACAGACTTCTAGTTCTGTTGAAACTATAACACTATGCTAAGTGAAATAAGCCATACAGAGAAAGACAGATACCATATGGTTTCACTCTTATGTGGATCCTGAGAAACGTAACAGAAATCCATGGGGGAGGGGAAGGAAAAAAAAAAAAAAGAGGTTAGAGTGGGAGAGAGCCAAAGCATAAGAGACTGTTAAAAACTGAGAACAAACTGAGGGTTGATGGGGGGTGGGAGGGAGGGCAGGGTGGGTGATGGGTATTGAGGAGGGCACCTTTTGGGATGAGCACTGGGTGTTGTATGGAAACCACTTTGACAGTAAATTTCATATATTAAAAAAAAATAATAAAATAAAAAAAAATAAAAAAATAAAAAAAAAATTAAAAAAAAAAGAAACTATAACACTGACTTTCCATCACCTCAAAAATAAACTATTTAAATTCTAAGGTCTAGAACCTCAGCCTCTGGAAGCCATTTTTTTTGGCTGTGATGCAGGGGTTAGATACTACAGCTGTCAATAACTTTATAGGTGATATAGAAAAAGATGACTGCATGGGGTAAAATGGTGATAGTCTGCTGAGGTCTATAAACTGATACATTGACATCACTTGGGCTAGGGATCTCTCTGGAGCCTCTTTTCTATAAGAGGACTAATCCCATTCATGAGGGTTCGACATCCATGACCTAATTCTCTCCCAAAGGTCCTACTTCTTAGTACTATCACCTTGGGTGTTAGGATTCAAAATACGAATTTGGGGAAAACACAAAATTTCAGACTATAGTAATTATCTCACAGTTTCTGTGGGTCAGAAATCTGGGAATGCCTTAGTTGTGTGGTTCTGGCCTGGTCTTTCATGAGTTTGGTTAGATTTAGTAAACTCATTTCAAGGAAAAACAAACTTACATACACTACAAAGGAGGCAAATTGTCAGTGGTTACTGCCTACTTTTCCTTAATAGGTGGGCCACACATGGAGCCAGACTTCCTAGACCCTAGTTCCTCATATCTAACCCTCCTGCCATTGACAGTCCTGGAGGAAGTGAGGTTTAATCCTCATGCCCATTACTTGTCCTCAGGGAGCAGCCCCATCCAGGTGCTGTACTTTCCCCAGGCCCCTCACCATTCTAACAAGCAAATATTTTTCCAGAAAAGAAAATGAGACTTTTGTGAAAGGAGAAATGTCAGCTGAAATTAATAGTATCTTTTTACTCCCAAAGTGACTATCATAAGGGAAGACAGGAATTTATGAGCAATGTGGAGGATTCAGTGCATAAGTAGTCAATTGTGATGGCCATCCAACAAGACCATAGTGATTTACTGTTTGGGTTGAAAAAGGTATTATTTAAATATAGAGTGTCAAAATCAATAGTACAGTTTTACACTGCCTGCGAAGAATTCCAGTAGTCTCGATGAATGTATAAAGAAACACAGAAGAAAAGTTCTCCTATTGGATTTCTAGGCAAAAAGGATCTAGTTTTTAAAGCCAAGGACAATTTGCATAATATTAGGGGCCCCAGAACAAGCAGTAAAACTGAAAAGAAGGGTGCTTTAGTTAGATCCCAAACTGAACTCATGAAAAAGGGTAAATTACACTTGGCAAGTCATTTCTGTTGACAAAAGTAGAATTTTTTTTTTTTTTTGAAGGAGAAAAGTGCTGTCAAGGAAAAACTTTGCCAAAGAAGAAAAAGCCATGCCAGACAGAATCATTCCCATTTCACTCCTTTGTTTGGTACCAATGGTACAGATGATTTAGAATAAAACTTCTTTTACCAGTTATATGAAAGAAAGTTCAGCCCTATGGTGGAGGACAAAAATAGTATTTCTGAATATTGGCTCAGTCACTGTTTTGTGCCAATTGTTGAAGATTACTTTGGTAAAAACAGGCATTATTAATCCTCATTGGTGTTCTGACCATCCAAATACCCTTGAAGATATGGATTCTGACATCAGAATGGTATTTATATGTATCCATCCATTCATTCACTCATTCTTTAAGTTACCAAAAATTGCTAAGAGCCTCCTATATGCTTTGTCACATAATGGGATTGGAGGATTCATCAGTGAATAAGACATTGCCCCTGGCCCTAAGACATGCACAGTCTAGTGCAGGAAATAGACAAGTAACAGGCTAATAATATGTAGTGTGGTTACTTTGGGCTAGGGAAGTGATCAACTCAATCAGGCCCAACATCCCTTTCTATAATGTTTTATAATGCTCCCTGTATCATCCTGAAATAAAAGTTGTAGATAATATATCTTATCTGTTCTATACTTTTTTAAACATAAATATGCCCTAAATATAATTAATATAAGAGGGAAATAAAAGGAAGAAAACTTATCATAAAAATAGATGTATTTAAATATGCAAATGTTCAGGTAAGACCACACTAGAAAACATTATTAATAAATTAGATGCTTGCATATTTCCACCACGCTTAGTGTGATGGACTGAATTGTGCACACACACCCAAAATATTTATATGTTAAAGCTCTAACTGCAATGTGACTATATTTGGAGTAAGGACGTAATTTTTTTAATTATTTTCTTTTGAATTTTTATTTATTTTTGAAGGAGAGAGAGAGACAGAGTGTGAACACTGGAGGAGCAGAGGGAAAGGGAAACAAAGAATCCAAAGTGGGCTCCAGGCTCTGAGCTGTCAGCACAGAGCGTGATGAAAGACTGGAACTCACAAGCCATGAGATCAAGACCTGAGCTGAGGTCAGATGCCTAACCATGTGAGCCACCCAGGTGTCCCCAGAGTAAGGAAGTAATTAAGATTACATGAGGTCATAAGGATGGGGCTCTGATCTAATAGGATTAGTGTACTTATAAGAGGAGATACCAGAGGGCTGGCTGCCTCTCTTTCTCTCCATCTTGTGAGGACACAGCAAAAAGACACCCATCTATAAGCCAGAAAGAGAGCCCTGAGCAGAAACCAAATCCATTGGCACCTTGATCTTAGACTTTCCAGCCACCAGAACTGTGAAAAATAAATATCTACATTTAAGCCACCAGTTTATGGTATTTTTTTATGGCAGCCTGAACTAATACACTTAGAATTACCATGAAGGAAATAGGTACAAATGCAGACTGATTCAGGATGCCACATTTTCCTCAAAAACCACAGGCATCATTTTCTGAAATGAAGAAAAACTCATATGTAAGTTCCCAGCAAAAAAAAACAGTATCATCCTCACCAGATTTACTTAGTAATTGCACTCCTAAAAATTTGGAGTTTATTTCAGTGATGCAAAAACTACATTGTGCTTATATGTAAAATGAGTTCTAGGCTAGGTATGAATAAACATGTTTTAATTACACAAATGTCCAGCAGGACATTGAAAAATCATACAAATGTAGGACAATTCTTCATTGTGTGAAACTGTCCCTTAAACTGCAAAAGGCCAGCATACTGGTCCCCCTCACACAAAATCCCAGTAACATCTCATCGTGACAACCAAAAACGCCTCCATTAATTGCAAACCATCCCTCAGGAGGCAGTACTGCCCCCACTTGGAACCCCATTCCAAGGTTTAATAAGAGGGACATTCAACACGGCCTTAGGGCCTTAGGAAAGACTAATGGGGAAAGTTACATCTTAACTGAGCCACTAGGAATTGAGAATGAGTGCACAGTGGTGAAAGGGTTGAAGATGAAAAAGGGCACAGAATATTCAGGACACTACATGTATTTCAGTATGGCTGTGACATTAAGTCGTATTAATATTTACTCTGCTACTAAAAACATGAAGAAGAATCAAGCCTAAATATCAAGTTTGAATGGCACATAAAAAGGAATTTCTGACTGCCTTCCAAAAGTTTATAGACACTATTAAGCAGGCAACGTTGCACAATCCTCAACTTAAAAATTTTATCAGAGAATACCAACAGGAAACTGACCTTTCAGGTCTAGAAGATATTTGGGTTTTTTATTAAATTAAACAGCAAAGAGTGGCAAGTCAAAGGTAATATTAGTATCTCTCTTCCTACTACAATTGGCATTAGATTCATCACTTCTCTCACCTCCAGGGTGAAAGTTCCCTTCCCTTCTCATCAGAGCTGCTCTCTGAGCATCAGGCCGTAGACAAGAGGTCACGAGCTGGCAGTTTGCCACATCTGACCATAGGCAGATTTGTTTTCCCCACAGTATTACTGCTTAAGGATATTTTTTTCTAATTTTAATTATTTGCCAGTGCATAAAAATCTGGATTTCTAGCTTCTTTGAGGCTATCAGAAGAACTGGCAACTATGGGTCTGCATGTCTCCATGTCAACAAAGGAAGGGCTGGCCACTTTAGATAGGGCACATGTGCTCTAGTTTTCCACTCTCCTCCTCCCGAATACCCAACACCTAAGTCTCGTATCAGTTGTCATTCGTCATCTGATTAGATAGTGTTTCTCTTACACTTACTGGCATAGGTTGAATGCTAGCTCCCATAAAAATATTATCTGTGTCCTAATTCTCAGTACCTGTGTGCTACATTCTTTAGAAAAAGGATCTTTGCAGATATCACTTAAGTTAAAGAATCTTGAGATTAAGAGATATCCTGAATTATCCAGGTGGGCCCTAACTCCATGAATAGTGTCTTTTTAAAAGAGAGACACACAGAGGAGACAAACAGAAGAGAAGACAGGCACACGGAGAAGTCAATGTGAAGACAGAGGCGGAGATTGGAATGATGTGGCCACAATCCAAGGAAGCTGAGAAATGGTGACAGCCACCAGAAGTGGCAAGAGGCAAGGGAGGTTCTCCTCTGGAGCCTTCTGAGGGAGTGAAGCTCTGCTGCCATCTTGATTTCACACTTGTGGCCTCCAGAACTGTGAGAAGAGTACATTTTTGTTTTTTTAAGTCACTAAATTTGTGGTACATTGTTATGACAGCTCTTAGATATCTCACAGGTAGTGGAAAAAGAGCTAATGATAAAGAATGCAGATTGCAAGCACATAATTAAAGTAAAAAATATAGATAATGTCTCCAAAAGAATGCATTCAGTAAGAGAAGAGGAAAAAAGGAAGAGATGAAACCCAAGTGCTAGCCGTAAGGAATTCCTATTTTTAGGAAAGATGGGAAGACAACAAGCATAAATCCAAGGATTTGGGGAAAGAACACCCTCATTTCTGTTGAGAGCTAACAGTATGAAATGGGGATGAAAACAGGATATAAATGAGTTCAAGTGTATTTAATGGGTTCAAGATATATAAGCCATTCATTTGAGGAGTTTGCCACCAAGCAAAGAAAAAAAAACTTGAAAGTGTCTGGAAATGGCAGTAGTTTCACAGGAATGAGTGCTATATTGGCTTTGACTTCTTATTTTTGTTTTGTGTTTTATTTTTCTTTTCTAAAATATATGAAAAATATGGTTGAAGGAAAAAGAAAAGTTTTTTTTACTCTTTTGTTTTTTACTCTCAGTCTGGGACAAATATAGGTAAATTTCAGACTTATAATTGAAGTGTGATCATTAAAATAATAGATTTTATCAAATCTTTCAAATCTTTGGGATATATTTTGTGCAATTGCTAATTGTAGTTAGAAATAAATATTACAAATAAAAATTAAATGTTCATTATTTACCAGTCGATTAGATATTATTTTCCTATTATATTTACAATAGATATTCAGAGGCAGTTAGTGAGTTGCATTATTTTTACTTACTATTTGTAATTAGAGAGATACCTACATAGTACAAAGACATAATCCCCTTTGTTCCTCAATGTAGAAGATACTAAGGAAGGATTTGGAAAAGCACTATTATCTCGACCTAGTAATGCAGTTATATAAGTACAAAAATTTCTGAATCATAATTTAGGAATTATGTATATTAAATTTAACTTTGATAGCAATGCACATCTATTTGAGATTAGTAATAGTAGCTAATATTTAGTAAGTATTTATTGTGTGTTAGGCCTTACACAAATTAATTCATTCAATTCCTCATAATAATCCTCTTAGGTAGATACAATTATCATTCTCATTTTACACTTGAGGAAAATTAAAGCACAGAGAGGTCAAATATATTACCTAAACCACACCGTTAGCGAGTCTTAAAGCTTCCACCAAACTCTGGAGCAGTCTGGCTCCAGACTCTACACTAGCAACCACAAAGGTCTAAAATGAAAATCTTAAATGAAAATATAGTAATTTCATTTACTCAAATACAACAGCTACGAACTGATCCAGACACTGAAACTTTCATATTAGTTTATACGATCAAGTGGCGAGGACATTAGAATTAACAATATGCATTGGCTTTAGGATACATTGAATAAAATCAGTTATTTTAAGGTGGTTATGATTCATTACCCTTCTCAAAATGTTGACAACTCACCTCAGACTTTTGTCTATAAAAAAGGCAAGAAGAATTTCAAAGGAATAGAACCTCCTTAAAACATAATTCATTAAGATATGTATCATCTGGTAAGGGATTAATATCCAAAATATATAAAGAACTCATATAATTCAATAGCAAGAAAACAAATAATCCAATTTAAAAATGGGCAAAGGACCTGAATAGACATTTTTGCAAGAAGATATAAAAACGGTCAATAGGTGCATGAAAAGATGTCCAACAACACTAGTCTTTAGGGAAACACAAATCAAAACCACAATGAGATACCACCTCATGCCTGTTAGAATGGCCACCATGAAAAGACAAGAGATAACAAATGCTGGTGAGGACTGGAGAAAAAGGCCCCTCATGCACTGTTATCGGAACGTACATTGGTGTAGCCACTATTGAAAACAATACAGAGGATCCTCAAAAAGTTAAAAATAGATCTACCATATGATCTAGCAATTCTCCTTCTGGGAATATATCCAAAGGAAACAAAAACTAACTCAAAAAGGTATCTGCACCTCATGTTCATAGCAGCATTATTTACAATAGTAGTCAAGACATGGAAACAATCTAAGGTAAAGAAATTATGGTTTATGTGTACAACGGAATGCCATTCAGTCATTTAAGAAAAAAGGGGGGGGGGCGCCTGGGTGGCTCAGTTGGTTAAGCTTCCTACTTTTGATTTTGGCCAGGTCATGATCTCACGGTTCATGGGATGCAGCCCTGTGTCAGGCCCTGCATTGACAGTGCAGAGTGTGCGTGGGATTCTCCCTCACTCCCTGTACCCCCCCCCCCACACACACACCCTTACTCATACAGGCTCTTTTGCGCTCTTTCTCTCTCTCTCTCAAAATAAATAAATAAACTTAAAAAAAAAAAAAAAGGAAATCCTGCCATTTGCAACAATGTGGATGGCACTTGAGGGCATTAAGTAAGTGAGATAAATCACACAGAGAAAGACAAATACTATATGATCTCGCTTATATATGGAATCTCAAAAAATAACAACAACAACAACAACAAAAACTTATACAAAAAGATCAGATTGGTGGTTACCAGAGATGGGGAGTATAGAGAAGGGGAATTGAAGGAAGGTGGTCAAAACATACAAAGATAAGTAGGTACTAGGGATGGAATGTACAACATGATGATTCTGGCTAACACTGCTGTATAACACGTGGGAAAGTGATTAAGCAAGTAAATTTAAGAGTTATCACTACTAGGAGAATTCTTTTTTCCACCTCTTTTTATTGTATCCAAATGAGATGACGAATTCCCAAACCAGCCAGAGACCCAGCAAAAAAAGAGAACTACAGCCCAATGTCCCTGATGAATATGGATGCAAAAATTCTCAACAAGATACTAGCAAATTGAATTCAACAGCATATAAAAAGAATTATTCACCATGATCAAGTGGAATTCATTCCTGGGCTGCAGGGCTGGTTCAACATTCGCAAATCAATCAATGTGATACATCACATTAATAAAAGAAAAGATAAGAACCATATGATCCTGTCAATTGATGCAGAAAAAAGCATTTGACAAAATTCATCATCCTTTCTTAATAAAAACCCTCAAGAAACTCGGGATAGAAGGAACATACTTAACATCATAAAAACCATTTATGAAAAGCCCACAGCTAATATCAGCCTCAATGGGGAAAAACTGAGAGCTTTCCCCCTGAGATCAGAAACACAGCAGGGATGTCCACTCTCACTGCTGTTGTTTAACATAGTGTTGGAAGTTCTAGCATCAGCAATCAGACAACAAAAGGAAATCAAAGGCATCAAAATTGGCAAAGATGAAGTCAAACTTTCACTTTTTGGAGATGACATGATATTATACATGGAAAACTGGTTAGACTCCATCAAAAGTCTGCTAGAACTGATACATGAATTCAGCAAAGTCGCAGGCTACAAAATCAATGTACAGAAATCAGCTGCATTCTTATACACTAATAATGAAGCAACAGAAAGACAAATAAAGAAACTGATCCCATTGACAATTGCACCAAGAATCATAAAATACCTAGAAATAAACCTAACCAAAGATGTAAAAGATCTGTATGCTGAAAGTTATAGAAAGCTTATGAAGGAAATTGAAGAAGATACAAAGAAATGGAAAAACATTCCATGCTCATGGATTAGAAGAATAAATGCTGTTAAAATGTCACTACTACCCAAAGCTAGCTACACATTCAATGCAATCCCCATTAAAATTGCACCAGCATTCTTCTCGAAGCTAGAACAAACAATCCTAAAATTTATATGGAACCACAAAAGACCCTGAATAGCCAAAGTAATAATGAAGAAGACGAAATCGGGAGGCATCACAATCCCAGACTTTAGCCTCTACTACAAAGCTGTCATCATCAAGACAGCATGGTATTGGCACAAAAACAGACACATAGACCAATGGAATAGAATAGAGCCTCCAGAATTGGACCCACAAAAGTATGGCCAACTAATCTTTGACAAAGCAGGAAAGAATATCCAATGGAAAATAGACAGTCTCTTTAACAAATGGTGCTAGGAGAATTGGACAGCAACATGCAGAAGAATGAAACTAGACCACTCTCTTACACCATTCACAAAAATAAACTAAAAATGGAAAAAGGACCTGAATGTGAGACAGGAAACCATCAAAATCCTACAGGAGAAAACAGGAAAAAACCTCTCTGACCTCAGCCACAGCAATTTACTTGACACATCCCCTAAGGCAAGGGAATTAAAAGCAAAAATGAAATATTGGGACCTCATGAAGATAAAAAGCTTCTGCAAGCAAAGGAAACAAGCAACAAAACTAAAAGGCAACCAACAGAATGGGAAAAGATATTTGCAAATGACATATCGGACAAAGGGCTTGTATCCAAAATCTGTAAAGAACTCACCAAACTCCTCACCCGAAAAACAAGTAATCCAGTGAAGAAATGGGCAGAAGACATGAATAGACACTTCTGCAAAGAAGACATCCCGATGGCCAACAGGCACATGAAAAGATGCTCAACATCACTCCTCATCAGGGAAATACAAATCAAAACCACACTCAGATATCACCTCACGCCAGTCAGAGTGGCTAAAATGAATAAATCGGGAGACTATAGATGCTGGAGAGGATGTGGAGAAACGGGAACCCTCTTGCACTGTTGCTGGGAATGCAAACTGGTGAAGCCACTCTGGAAAACAGTGTGGAGGTTCCTCAAAAAATTAATAGATCTACCCTATGACCCAGCAATAGCACTGCTAGGAATTGACCCAAGGGATACAGGAGTGCTGATGCATAGGGGCACTTGTACCCCAATGTTTATAGCAGCACTCTCAACAATAGCCAAATTATGGAAAGAGCCTAAATGTCCATCAACTGATGAATGAATAAAGAAATTGTGGTTTATATACACAATGGAATACTACTTGGCAATGAGAAACAATGAAATATGGCCTTTGTAGCAACGTGGATGAAACTGGAGAGTCTTATGCTAAGTGAAATAAGTCATGCAGAGAAAGACACATACCATATGTTTTCATTCTTATGTGGATCCTGAGAAACTTAACAGACCATAGGGGAGAGGAAAGAAAAAAAAAAAAAAAGGTTAGAGAGTGAGGGAGCCAAAACATAAGAGACTCTTAAAAACTGAGAACAAACTGAGGGTTGATGGGGGGTGGGTGATGGGTATTGAGGAGGTCACCTGTTGGGATGAGCACTGGGCATTGTATGGAAACCAATTTGACAATAAATTTCATATTTAAAAAAATGAAATGATGAATAGTAACTAAACTTATTGTGGTAATATTTTCACAATATATATAAGTCAAACATTTAACCTAACCTGAAAATCATATGGTGATTTATGTCAATTATATCTCAATAAAACTGGGGGGGGGGGGAGTATTTACTTATACTGTAAGTTACATGCCTCATTCCTTAGCAATGATATAGTATACAATAGACATATTGGTGGGCATAAGTCAATCCAAATACATAAACACAGGGGTCTATGATCTTGTATAATATAATATAATATAATATAATATAATATAATATAATATAATATCTCATAGAAAGGGTTCTGCTATATTTGATGGGATTTAAATTCTGCCAATAGACAGGTATTCACAATTCAAGAGACTCATGCATTCAGCTAAGGATGGAATTTGGCTCTGTGTATTTTAAATAGCATCCTGATGGATTATTGTCTTTGTAAGTTACAGAATGAGAGCAATTTTAAGTTCATAATTGTATCTAGCATGTGGTGATCCATTATCATCCTCTGAAAGCAGGCATGTGCTACTTAGCTTTTAAGAATTATGACAAAACTGATTACAAAACTGTGAACATTAATAGCCTTTATCAAATATTCAAATAATTGCAATTACTAAGATTAATGCCACAGCTAAGCAATTAGCAGTGAAATAAATATTAAAACAGAAAACTTGGAAGAAATATAATGGTTTGTCAGAGCAATTAGTTGCCAAGTCCTGCTGATTCTGTCATCATCGCCTCTATTACACTCTTGACTTTCTCTCCATTCCCTCTGCCACCTCTCTCAGTTGGGGTGCAGGACCTCAAAACTACCCCTGTCGAAAAGTGCACTAACTTCAACTGATTCTCCCAACATACTAACTACAAACTCTCCCTGCTGCAATCCATTTATACATAACTCCCAGAAAGCTTCCAGAACCACACTGCTTCAAGTTTATCACTTCCCTTCAGAGAACGCTTCCCATGTCATGCATTGCTTGCAGAATGAATGCCTAGTTCTCCAGTCTATCATACAGGCACTCAATGGACCCACCCTAGCAGAAATCTCAACCTTGTTTTTCACATTTACTCTTCCCCGATTCTTCACTCAAAACAGCTTCCTCTTTTCTACATGCAGTCTAAACTTTCCACCTCTAGATCTTTGCTTATTATATCCTGTTACTTAGAATGCCTTTCCCTCTCTATCTGTAGAGTGCCCTCTCTGTATAAACCCAACTCAAGTTTGACCTTCTCCTTGAAGACATCCTTGATCTCACCATAAACTACTAATTTCTGCATCTGAAACTCATAGCATTTTATATCTACCTTTCCTATGAAACTTTGCCACCTGCTATCTTACATTATAGTTATTTATAAATATCTGTAATTTACCCCAGAGAGAAGAAATTTTATTTGATTCATACATTCACTGCACAGTTACTGAGCAAATACAGTTCTTTCTGCCAAATACAGTTCTTGGTGCTGAGAACACTATGATGAATAAGACAGACATTATTCCTATCCTTGTGGAGCTTAGAGATGAGTACTATAAAAAAACAAAAGTAAGGTAATTGGGTCGTGAATGACTGGGGAGGGACATGCCTCTTTTGAATAGGAGAATAGAAAGTAGAGATCAGTGGCACAAAAACAGACACTGAGATCAATGGAACAGAATAGAGAACCTAGAAATGGACCCACAAACGTATGGCCAACTAATCTTTGACAAAGCAGGAAAGAAAATCCAATGGAATAAAAACAGTCTCTTCAGCAAGTGGTGCTGAGAAAACTGGACAGCGATATGCAGAAAAATGAACCTGGACCACTTTCTTACACCATACACAAAAATAAACTCAAAAGGGATAAAGATCTAAATGTAAGACAAGAAGCCATCAAAATCCTCAAAGAAAAAGCTGGCAAAAACCTCTTTGATCTTGGCCACAGCAAGATGTTTTTACTCAACATATCTCCAGAGACAAGGGAAACCAAAGCAAAAATGAACTATTGGGACCTCATCAAAATAAAAAGCTTCTGCACAGCGAAGGAAACAATCAGCAAAACTAAAAGGCAACTGATGGAATAGGAGAACATATTTGCAAACGACATATCAGATAAAGGGTTAGTATCCAAAATCTATAAAGAACTTATCAACCTCAACACCCAAAAAACAAATAATCCAGTGAAGAAATGGGCAAAAGACATGAATAGACACTTCTCCAAAGAAGACATCCAGATGGCCACTGACACACGAAAAAATGCTCAACATTACTCATCATCCAGGAAATACAAATCAAAACCACATGAAAGACCACCTCACACCAGTCAGACTGACTAACATTAACAACTCAGGCAACAACAGATGTTGGTGAGGATACGGAGAAAGAGGATCTCTTTTGCACTACTGGTAGGAATGCAAACTGGTGCAGCCACTCTGGAAAACACTTATGGAGATCCTCAAAAAATTAGAAATAGAACTACCCTATGACCCAGCAATTGCACTACTAGGTATTTATCCAATGGATACAGGTGTGCTGTTTCGAAGGGACATATGCACCCCAATGTTTATAGCAGCACTATCAACAATAGCCAAAGTATGGAAAGAGCCCAAATGTCCATCGATGGATGAATGGATAAAGAAGATGTGGTGTATATATACAATGGAGTATTACTCGGCAATCAAAAAGAATGAAATCCTACCATTCACAACTACATGGATGGAACTAGAGGGTATTATGCTAAGTGAAATTAGTCAGTCAGAGACAGACAAAAATTATATGACTTCACTTATATGAGGACTTTAAGACACAGAATAGATGAACACAGGGAAGGGAAGTAAAAATAATATAAAACCAGGGAGGGGACAAAACATAAGAGACTCTTAAATATGGAGAACAAACAGAGGGTTACTAGAAGGGTTGTGGGAGGGGGGGATGGGCTAAATGGGTAAGGGGCATTAAGAAATCTACTCCTGAAATCATTGTTGCACTATATGATAATTAACTTGTATGTAAATTGAAAAAAAAAGAAAAGAAAAAGAAAGTAGAGATCAGAAAGTGAGGGCACCCAGGTGCAAAGATCTGAGGTATGCGAAAAGAAAAATACAGGTGTGAAGTCTCTGAGGCAGAATTAAGGCATATCCCTGAGGCGTATCTGAGAAACCAAAAAAGAGTCAATTCAGTTGAACTATGAGCTGTGAGGAACAAGGGGGAGAATAGTGGGGTTGAGAAGAGATGTGGGTGGGGGCCAAGTCACAGAGGCCATGGAGAGGAGCTGGGTTTTTATTCAAAGTGCCACCAGAAGTCAATGACAGCTTGAAGTGGAGAAGTGATAGGATCTGGTTTATGTAGTTTTTTTTAATATTTATTTATTTTTAGAGAGAGTGTGTGTGTGTGCATGTGTGCATGCACGCACACACGTGAGTGAGGAGGGGCAGACAGGGAGGAAGAGAATTCCAAGTGGGGAGCCCAACACTAGGATTGATCTCGTGAACCTGAGCCAAAAATCAAGAGTTGGATGCTTAACTGAGTAAGCCACCCAAGCACCCTTACATAATTTAATCTCACTTCCATTCAAACTATGCACAAGATTATGTGGAGGCAAGAAGGGAAACAGAAAAACCAGTGTCTGGCTTGGCCTAGGGTTAGGATGGAAGAAACAGAGGTGAAGAGAGGCAGTCAGATTCAGGATGTGTTTCAGAGACCCAGCTAACAGAACTTGTCAAAAAATTAAATGCAGAGAATAAGAAAAAGAATCAAGAACATCTCCAAAGCTTTTGCCCTGATCAATAGAATAGGGTGGAAGTCCACTAATAGAGATCATAAAGGCTATGAGGGGTACGGGAGAGTTCCTTTGGATGTGTGGATTCTTAGACACCTGCTAAATGCTCAACTGGAGACATTACACAGGCAATTAGATACAAAAGTCAAGAGCTCAGGGGAGAGGTCTGAGGTAAAGGTACAAATTTGATAGTCATGAGCATTTAAATGTTTTTAAAGGAAAACAGATGAGAACACTAAAGACAATATAAACAAAAAAGAGAAGTGGGGTGCTACAACATTTAAAGAAAAGAATTCAGCAAAGAAGACTGAAAAGTGGCCAATTAGCTGGCAGTAACATGAGGAGAGGGGTCACAGGTGCCAAACGAGAAAAGTGGTTCAGGGATGAGGCCAACTGGACAGAATGCTAAGAAGTTGGATAAGCTAAGCACAAAGAGACCATTAGCAGTATCACCCTTAGAGCTACTAACAGGGTGCTTAGCAAGCCCCACTCTGACATTTCTCCAGCTGGCTGTGGGGCAAGGAATCCTCAAGGCCAAAAGATATGCCAACAAGAATCCACATCCTTCTAGATGACATATGCATACCCTGAACCCCAGAACTCCCTGCCTATATAGTCTCAAGCCCACTTTCAAGGCCTGCTTGGGCTCCTTCCCCAGGTCTGCTCTAAGAGCTAACTGAACCACTGTGCACACTCATTGGCCCATGGAGTAGCCAAGGGATGACTGACTGCAGGGGGTGAGGTCATAGCTGTAATTTGTGAACTGAGGAGTCCATTCTCATGCATGCAAGGTCACTTAAAGTATGTATTAATCTCCTAGGGCTTCCATAACAAATTACCAGAAATTTTGTGATCTACAGTAGAAATTTATCTTCTCACTCACTGGGGGCCAGAAGTCCAAAACCAAGGTGTCATAGGTTTGGTTTCTTCTGAAGGCTGAGGGAGAATTTGTCCCATGCCTATATCCCAGGTTTTGGTGGCTGCCAGAAACACTTAGCATTCCTTGGCTTGTAGCTGCATAACCTCAATCTCTGCTTCTGTCTTCACATGGCCTTCTCCCCTGTGTTACTGAGTCAATATATAAAATCTCCCTTTCTTTTTTCCTCCGGTCATTGGATTTAGGGACTACCTGAATCCAGAATGATCTCATCTCGAAATCCTTAACTAAATCACATCTACAAAGACCTTATTTCCAAATAAGACCACATACACAGGTACTAGAGATTAATACCTGGACATATCTTTTGGAGGAACACTAATCAAGTCATGAAAAGGTGCAAGATATGATCAGGAAGAAAGGGAGGTGTCAGGGGATAGTTGTTCCTATGTTGCCACATTCCACCATGAAACTCTGAAGAGTGTGAGAATTTGAGATCCAAACTTGATTTTCTAGGTCATTATAAAGTTATATTTGTCAAGATAAGAGAATGGAACGTATTTTTTAAGCAGTCTGTTAACTTGATTTACAACTACTTAGTTATATGGTTTAGAGATCACTATTTGAACGCTTGCCCTGGACCTTGAAAAAGTTAGGGATGGTTCTAACCATTGGAAAATATGAAGCTTAAAAGTTCTCAACTAGCCTTGGCCCCTTCTCTCTCTGTCATAATTGCCTGTCAAAACTCCAACTCTAATTAGATCCCACTCTCTGATGAGAACTTGCTCATTTACCACCAAGTCTGTCATCAGTGACCTAAATGACAGAAGCCTGACTGGAATGGGCTGGTAAAAGGAGGTGAGGTGAGAAAGTATAGAGTATGACTAGAGACTAAGTATTATCTCAATTAAGTTAACTGTGAAAGAGAAGAGAAACAGGAAGTTAATGGGAAGAGGGGGTGGAGAGCAGCGTTTTTAGTTTTGTTTTAAGATGGGAATTATGTTTACATGTTTGTATATTGATGAGGATAATCAGTAGAGGGGGAGAAATTAGCAATGGAGGAGAGAGAAAGAAAAATCACCAAGTCTTTTTGTAGGTGAAAGCATGTGATTCCTAAAACACAAGAGAAGATGGCCTCAGACATGTACATGGAAAGTTTATTTACTAGAACAGAAGTTAATGGAGAGTTTATGTGCTCATATACAAACCGGTAGACTTGGTGGTAAAATGAGCAAATTCTCACCAAAGAGTGGGATCTATTCAGAGTTGCAGTTTTGACAGGCAAATATGACAGAAAGAGAAGGGGCTAAAGCTTGTTGAGAGCTTTTACAGAAGTGATTACAGTGATGGATCTTGGGATCTTGGGATCTTGGGATCTAGGCTGAACAAGCAAGGAAGGCCATGAGGAGGGAGTGAACAGTAAGATGGGGTTACAGGAGGGTGACAACGGGGTGAGAGTGGGGTGAGAGATCAACACTGAAGTCATACAGGAATGGTTTAACTGGTGTTTGGAGTTCTGTATTAAGCTTTTACAATGAAATACCAATTATTGTTATCACTTTTTATCCTTAGACACTTCAGAGACATGACCTCATTATCATCACGCCCCCCCCCCTCCAGCTGAGAGGAAGCAAAGTGGATAATAGCCATTGTTGAGTTCCACTGTACTCTAAAATCTACCACTGGGTATCATGCAGCTTCTGTGAAATAGTGCTCTTCGGAGGTTAGCAGAAGAATGAGAGAAAGTAGAAATACTGTGTACAATTGCCCAGGGGAGCCTACCTGAGGAGCTAAATGGGGGCTGGATTCCAGTCCAAGCTCCACACACCAAATCCTGCAAGGGGGGGCCAGAAAGAAGGGCTAGCACTATAGGGGATAGTGATAGCCTGTTAATAGAGATTCTTTGAACTTCTTGTAGACTTTCTTTCTAGCCCAATGAGAAAGAAGTGGTAACAGAAGTGACCAGAGAAAATAATACACCTGGACTTCAGCTACCAGTCTTTAACACGCTAGACTCATTACAACTCACTTCCTGCATAGAAGACTCAGAAAAGTAGTACTTCTGAATGCCAGGGTTGATCTTCCCTCAGTTACCTCTCAATCCAACTAAGGACAACCATGTCCTTTATCAGCCATGTAAATGTTTATTTTACCAAATATCTATATCCCAGAGCCTTTGTAATGAAAGATATAGTTCATAACTCTTATAATATCCCCTACAGGATTGAAAAGAAAAAGTAAGAGAAATAAAAAATGAAATATATTATGACCAGAAGGATATTGATCATACTTCAATTTTATAAAAATGTTTCACAGTAGTGGCCATCCAGGCAGTCATGAAATATATGTACTTACAAATGTATCTGATTTCCTTCTATCTCCCCTCACCATTTCTTGTGGAACCTCAGAGAAAAAATTAGCTACTTCATAAGGCAAAAGAGAATCTTCCCAGTATCTCCTGGAATAATTTGTGCTTTTAAATTTGGGGCAGGAACAGTGGCATCTACTAGCTCAGAAATTCCCTACAAGCCTGATACCACAGAGAAGTAAGAAAGAAGGAAGTATGGGGGCTTAATCTCCTCTGTCAATTTCCATAGAATTATGTACCTTTGGCACAGCCTCAAGAGTCAGCCTGGATCTTTTGCTGATATCAATGTGTGTCAGGCCACAGAAGACCAAGATGTATATGGACATATATTCAAATTATTCCATGCATGCATATTCAAATTATCAATCAATGCACTACTCTCACTTTGTTTTATACAAAATGAAATGATACTTCTGTGCTCTCTCTGTAAAATGCCACATACACACTTGCCTTTTAGCAGTGTGCTGAGAGATCCTAGAGAAGAATCACACTTTGCAGAGGATTGGTGCCACTCCAAACCCATGATCTCTGACTGTAACTTAGCTCCCAGCTCCTGCTGTCTTTCTCATGTTCTATTCAGCTTCCTTCTACACTTCTCTCAGCAGCTAATCCAAACCTCTACTTTTCCCAAACCTTCTTTCCTTTCACTCTCAGCCAATCGCTTCACTTTCTACACAGGAAGAAAAAAAATAAGAAAAAATAAATCCCATAAATACTCCTCCGTGTCCCACTGTTACCTAGGCCCATTCTTCCTTCTTTCTTGATGCACTAGAAGGGTCACTCTTACAGCCTGAGTTGATCCCATCTCCTTTATTCTACAGAAGATTGAATCCTTCTAGCCTACTTAGGGTTAAAATTATGGGATAATTTCCATAATTCTCTCTTCCACTACATCTCCTACCTCTCCCTCTCTGCTGGCTCTGTACCTTCAGGAGATGAATATGTTCAAATCTTTCACCTTCTCCCAATACACTCCATTACCCCCAATAGAAAAAGAAAATTCTTCCACTCCAGAGTTTGTAGACTAGTGTCCATGGTCTTCAGAAGCCTCCTGAAATTGTATTTAATATTCTGTTATTGTATATGCACATTTCTTGCATCTTTATAAAAAAAAGATTGGTGATTTTCCTCAGAGTCTCAAAAAGGCTGGTAACCTAAAAATGGTATGAATTTTTTGTGTTTGGTATAAGAAAGTAGTCCAGGTCCATTCTTCTGCATGTTGAATTTTGTTCTTTATTTGAAAAAAGTTTCTATTTAAGAATAATTTCTTCTCTCTAGAGCTCTCTAAAATGCAAATCTTCTTGTGTCACCCCCCCTAATTAAAATACTTCAATAGCACCCCATTAGCTTCGAGTTATGATCCAAACAACTTTGGCATATCCTGATCTGACACCTGCTAACCTCTTCTGAGCATTTATGAAATGTCCAGGTTTCACCACTAGTGAACTGCAGGGCAGGAATTCAAACATCTCTTTGAATTCAAAGCCCATGTCTTAAGTAAAATGACTTACAGAAAATGGCTTATGTTTGGTTAAAGTCATCCCCTTAATAGGACCAATCCTTCAGAAATGAATGAAAGGCATTTTCTCAACCTTATTTAGGGTGGGTACTCTACTTTTGACTCTACTTTTATTCTATCGCCAGGAAGGAGAGCAGGCAGTTTTGAGTTTCTAAATATGGTTCTCTCTAATGGATTTTCAAGTTCTTTTTAATGAGCCCTCAAATTCTGTTGTAGGAGAAATTGGGGAATGGAACCCACTTTAAGGGATTAAAAGAAAAAGAAACCTCCCGCATAGATTAAATATAGAGAAAGAAAGAGGATTGAAGGGAAGAATAGAGAGAGAAGTGCATACAAAAAAACTGAAGAAATCTGAGTGAGATCAGTGCATTGTATCAATGTCAATATCATAGTTGTGATATTATACAGTAGTTTTGTAAGAAGTTACTATTGGGGAAAACTTGGGAAAGGGTAAAAAGGATCTCCCTCTACTACATATTTCAACTATATATCTAATGTAAATCAACTACTGTCTCAAAATAAAACATTTAATTTAAAAAGCCAACACCAGGGTGCCTAAGTGGCTCAGTTGGTTAAGTGTGCCCTCAGCTCAGGACATGATCTCACAGTTTGTGGGTTCGAGTCCCACATTGGGCTCTGTGCTGATGGCTCAGAGGCTGGAGCCCACTTCAAATTCTGTGTCTCCTCTCTCTGCCCCTTCCCCACTCGTGTTCTGTCTCTCTCAAAAACAAATAAACATTAAAAAAATTAAAATTAAATAAAAATAAAAATAATAAGCCAACACTAACACCTAGGGTAGATCCTAGGGAATAAAAATGGAAATAGTGGGGTACCTACATGACTCAGTGGGTTGAGCATCCAACTTCAGCTCAGATCACAATCTCAGTTTGTGAGTTGGAGCCCCACATCAGGCTTGCTGCTGTCAGCACAGAGCCCGCTTCCAATCCTCTGTCCAACTCTCTTTCTGCCCCTCCCCACTTGTGCGCTCTCTCTCTCTCTCTCTCTCTCTCTCTCTCAAATATAAATAAAACATTTAAAAAATTGAAATAAGTGTTTTCAGTTTCTCCACTGAGCACAGGCTTGAACCTGCTCTCACTCTGCATCTCTGATGTAGTGGAACCTCAGGGAGAAATCACTCAATGAGGTGTCTAAGGTGACTGGGCACAAAGTTATGTGGCCTTGGGCACCTGGTCATGAAGCCCCTGCACTACAGAGATTTACTTGGTTTACCTGGTTTGAGGATGTGTCTACTTCAGATTAAAAGCTGATGTGAGGGCAAAATGTATACAGGAATTTCCTACACTATCTTTTTATAACAGTGATAAGTTGAATAGTATCCCCCCAGGAAATCATGTCCACCAGAACCACAGAATATGAACTTATTTAGAAATAGTCTTTGAAGATGGAATTAAATTAAGGATATCAAGAAGAGATCATTCTGAATTTAGAGTAGGTCCTAAGTCTTAGGACTAGTATCCTTCTAAGAAGAGAAGAGTACAGTGACACAGAGAGTAGGCATGTGACATTGGAGGCAGAGACTGGACTTACATTACCACAAACCAAGCAACACCAGGTGCCACTAGAAGCTGGAAGAAACAAGGAGGGATTTTCCCCTAGAGCCTTCAAGGCAGCATGGCTCTGCTGACACCTTGATTTTGGACTTCTGGCCTCCAAAACTGTGAAAGCATAAATTTCTGTTGTTGTAAGCTGCCAAATTTGTTGTAATTTGTTACAGCATCCAGGAAACAAATACAGCAACATCCATAAATCTAAAATTATTCTTAAATAGAAACTTTTTTCAAATAAAGAACTAAATTCAACATGCAGAAGAATGAACCTGGACTACTTTCTTATACCAAACACAAAAATAAACTCAAAATGGATGAAAGACCTAAATGTAAGACAGGAAGCCATCAAAATCCTAGAGGAGAAAACAGGCAATGACCTCTTTGATCTCAGCTGCAGCAACTTCTTACTTGACATGTCTCCAGACATGAAGAAAGGGAAGGGAAACAAAAGCAAAAATGAACAATTGGGACCTCATCAGGATAGAAAGCTTCTGGACAGTGAAGGAAACAATCAACAAAACTAAAAGGGAACCAATGAGATGGGAGAAGATATTTGCAAATGACATACCAGATAAAGGGTTAGTAGCCAAAATCTATAAAGAACTTATCAAACCCAACATCCAAAAAAGAAATAATCCAGTGAAGAAATGGGCAAAAGACATGAATGGACACTTTTCCAGAGAAGACATCCAGATGGCTAACAGACACATGAAAAAATGCTCAACATCACTCATCATCAGGGAAATACAAATCAAAACCACATTAAGATACCAGCTCACCTGTGAGAATGGCCAATATGAACAACTCAAGCAACAACTGATGTTGACAAGGATGTGAAGAAAGGGGAACACTTTTGTACTGTTGGTGAGAATGCAAACTGGTGCAGCTGTTCTGGAAAAGCATATGGAACTTCCTCAAAAAAAAATTAAAAATAGAACTACCCTACGACCCAGCAATTGCACTACTAGGTATTTATCCAAAGGATACAGAAATGCTGATTCAAAGGGGCACATGCACCCCAATGCTTATAACAGCACTATTGATAATAGCCAAAGTATGGAAAGAGCTCATATGCCCACCAACTGATGAGGGGATAAAGAAGATGTGGTACATATATACAATGGAATATTACTTGGTGATCAAAAAGAATGAAATTTTACCATTGCAACAACATGGATGGAATTAGAGTGTGTTATGCTAAGTGAAATAAATCAGTGAAAGACAAATATCATATTATTTCACTCATGTGGAATTTAAGATACAAAACAGATGAACATAATGCAAGGAAAGCAAAAAGAAGATGAAAATAGGAAGACAAATCATAAGGGACTCTTAAATACAGAGAACAAATGGATGGTTGCTGAGCAGGTGTTGGGTTGGAAGGTTCAAAATGGGTGAGGGACATTAGAAGGACACTTGTTGGGATGAGCACTGGGTGTTATATGCAAGTGATGAATCACTAAATTCTATTCCTGAAATCATTATTGCACTATATGTTAACTAACTTGGGTTTAAATTTGTTTTAAAAAGAAGAGGGAAAAAAAGAACTGTTTTGAGGTATGATAGGTCACCAGCATCACAGGGCCTACCCTGCAGAGAAAAAAGTCAGGAGCAGAAGGAGATCTTGTACTATAGGGGTGGGGAGAAAATAAGGCAATCCAATGAGGGACTGATTGGAACTAGGGTCTTTGTGGTCCAGAAATAGCCAAACTGAGTGGGGGTTCAGGACAGAACTCCAGACAGATCAACTGTTTTCTTAAACAGCTGACATGGCAAAATCAGCAGAAAGCAATCGTAGTATCAGGACCAATGGGGTGGGAAGGGGGGATGGGAATAAAGAAAAGAGTTCGGCTCCTAAGGAGGTAATTAAGGTTAAATGAAGTCATAAGGGAAGTGCCTTGATATGATAGAATTAGTGTCCTTATTAGAAGAGACACCAGGGGGGCTTGCTCTCTCCCTCTCTCTCTCTTTCTCTGTGTGTGTGTGTGTGTGTGTGTGTGTGTGTGTGTGTGTGTATCCATCTGTCTATCGATCTATCTATCTATCTATGTCCCTGCACTTGAGCATAGAGGAAAGGCCATGAGACACAGGGTGAGAAGGCAACTATTTACAAGCCAGGAAGGGAGCTCTCAACAGAAATCGAATCCTACCAAACCTTGATCTTGGACTTTCAGCTTCTAGAACTGTGAGCAAATACATTTCTGTTGTTTTAAGCATCAAACTATCTATCTGTGGTATTTTCTTAAGGCAACTCAAGCAGGCTAATATAAGCACAGAGTGAACCCTAATGGAAACTATGAACATTAATTACTAGTAATTATCAATATTGGTTTGTCAGTTATAACAAATATACCACACCAATGGAAAATGTTAATAATAGGAAAACTCTGGATGTTAACTAGACTTATTGTGATGATCATTTTGCAATATATGTAAATATCAAATTATTATTCTGTATATCTGAAATTAATATAGTGTTATGTGTCAATAATATCTCAAATTAAGAAATAATAATAGTAAAAACTCATTAAGTGGTGGGGGATATATGGGAACTCTACTTTTAACTCAATTTTTCTGTAAACCCAATGACTTCTGGTAAAAAAAAAGAAAATCTATTAATTACAAAAACACTTTAACAGAGAACTTTTGTGATTTTACTATACAGCATGTGTTTCATAGAGATTAGAATCTAACCATATCACCATAAATTGATAGTTGTTAGTGTGCATGTTCATTAAAAGTACTTATCTTTTCAGTCTTTAATGAAAATATAATTTTACTGACAAGAAGGAAACTGCTAAAGTATTTGTGTTTTAAAATATTAGTATCAAAGGACATCTGGGTGGCTTAGTTGGTTGAGCATCCAACTCTTGATTTCGACTCAGGTCATGATCCCAGGATCATGGGATTGAGCCCCACATAAGGCTCCATGCTAAGCATGGGATATTAATAAAATATTAGTATCAGGGTTCAATCTGAAAAGCAAAACGATAGCCCCTCTACCCCCACCCCATAACAAAGAACTATCCAGTTCAAAATCCTGCGAGTTTTGTTAATTTCCAAAATTAACACTTTGGACAGATAATTCTTTGTGTGTGTTAGGCATGTGGGCGAGGGACATACTGACTTGTACACTGTAGGGTATTTAGCCATATATCTGAATTCTCCCAAAAGGATGCCAACAGCAACCCTCATGCCTGCACCACTATTCCTTCCTCTCCCTCATTCCCATCAAGATAATAAAAAATGTCTCCAGAGACCACCAAATGTCCCATGGGGCCAAAATTGCCCTCTGTTGAAGACCACTTGTATGAATGGATTTGATTTAGGGATTGTAAGAGCTGGTTAAGTAGGCTCTGGAAAGGCTAATGTCACCAAACCTGATAAAGGAGCTTGAAGTCCACAGGGCAGGCAGTCAGGAAGGGAAGATGGGAGATAGTGGGGATGAGCAAGAACAAAGTGAACACACATCTGGCAGAGTCAGAGAAACTGAAAGAGGACCTGGGGGCAGGTAGAACAGTTGCAGTTTCAACAATGTGAACCAGCATCGTGGCAAAGTGTGTGAGCTATAAAACGGTTACTGCTGCATTTACACTCTATCAATCTTACACAAGAAGATCTCTTGTGGCCTACCCTAACAGGAAATATACAGGAAAGAAATTCTGGGAAATGTAGTTCAGCCTAGTCAACACGTTACAAAGCCAGCATAAAAATACTCTCATTTTAATGTTATAAAATGAAAACGTTCAAAGCTGACCAAGTAATTTCATCATAGATTTTATCTTTTATTTTTAAATGATCTTCAAAGAAAAATATATAAATACTCTGGTGAATCTGCAGGGACTTTCAACAAACTATATATTTTCTATAAAATATTAATTCTGTTCAGTTTATAACCAAATTCTGTCTCATATATTACCTACACCGTGGCCATATATAAATCAGACTTTTAAAATCAATTGAAAACTCAATATAAAACCTGTGGAATATTTATAATTTATAGTATATATACTATACATATATATATATGTATATATATATATGTATATATATAGGGTATTTAGCTATATATCTATACACACACACACACACACACACACACACACACACACATATATACACACACAGTTTATAGCTGGTAATGACAAGGAGGACTAATATTAAAACATAATCTAAATGAATTTCTTATTTGCTCCCATCCTTCCCCCTCTCTGCTAAATATCTAACTTTATGTCTTCAAGGTAATCTTGAATGGCCCATATATACATAATGCATTTGCTATTGATTTTCTCATTCCCAACTTATCAGTTTAGAATCTATCTGCCAGAGTCTGAAAGTGTCCTTGCTGGGACTGGTTAAAGACTCTTCCTTGTGAATGATCATGTAGATCAGGAAAGATGAAGTATGCCTTCTGTCTGATATTAAAAATCTAGGTAATTCAGGATGTTTTCTCATAATGATCTATTTAGAATATGAAAAGATAAAACAAAACTCCTGCAAATAACAGCACAATTTCTCTTGCTGCTCCTTTGCTAGGTTTCCAAGAAAATAGGGACTGGGGGATTATTGGAAAACAACTCAGAAGATATTATCATACTTGTTCAATAGTCTTTGTGAGGATGTCCCTATCTGAATCAGACTTGGACCGGGGACTGCCTGACTCCCATTGGGTGGACACCCATGGGCTAAACAATGCCTCCTCTAAGATCCTATGAGCCAAATAGTCCTGCCCTCCTGTTACCCTGGAGCCTTAGGGGTCCTGGCCACTAGAAGGATGTGTTGTGACCCAGCAACATATTTTATAGTGATACATATCTATCTCTATCAAAATCATATCTTAACTGTCAGTGAGACTGTAAACTCTCACATAAAAGTATAAAAAAGAATTCCAAATGTACATGTACTCATCTCCTTAACCACAGGAAGGAAATCATTTCTCCTTAAGAATTTCCAGGAAGGGGGCACCTGGGTGGCTTGGTCGGTTGAGCGTCCAACTTCGGCTCAGGTCATGATCTCACAGTCCATGAGTTCAAGCCCCGCATCGGGCTCTGTGCTGACAGCTCAGAGCCTGGAGCCTGTTTCGGATTCTGTGTCTCCCTCTCTCTCTGCTCCTCCCCTGTTCATGCTCTGTCTCTCTCTGTCTCAAAAATAAATAAACATTAAAAAAAAAAAAAAAAGAATTTCCAGGAAGAATCAGGGGTATTTTCAATAGCCAGCGAGTCACCCCTGATTTACGGTTAGCCACTACAAATGGCCAGGCCAACAACCCACAGCTTCAAGCCTCAAGAGTCTTTCAGAGGCATCACTCTGAGATGGAACTCTTCTCTCACCATCAGTGTCCAAAATTATTCTATTGTGGGAAGAATCAGAACACCACTGCTCACAAGAGATGGCACTGATGCTTATGCAACATATAGAGGCCATTCTTTCTGCATTACACTCAGTTAAGTGTCCCACAATTAACTCTCTTGAGTCTCAAAGTTAGTATTTCATTACAATTAATGCAGTATCTCAGTAATTGCGCTAGCAATTAGTAACACAACCACTTTCTCCTGGGATACATAGACCAAGGTTTGACCTCTACGTTGTGGCTGGAACCTCTTCAAGATGTGTGCGTTGTTCCTGAGCATGACCTAACTTGTCAGACATCCTCCTCTCTTCTAATGAATTCTTTCTCAAGGCCTTCACCGTGTTCTCTACAATCTAAGACTTTCATTGGCAGCCCGCTCTCTTGACTTGCTCAAAATGTGTCTGAATCTTTATTGAATGGTAGGGTTCACATCTTTTCCCTAGAAGGAACTCAGCTTATGTAAATGGTTAAAAGGTGAAGAGCCGTGTCCCCTAATTTCACTCACCTGTCTATTTGAACCCCAGACAATACAACCTGTTACACTTCTTTTTATTTATAACACTCTTCTTCAACAAATGCCAGTAATGGGGATCCATAAATAGAATCTAGTTTACTGCTAAGGAATTATTTAAAGGTAGATAAAAAATAGAATCTCATGACAAGACATGTTTCCTGCCATTATTTCCATGTATGTGAGCTTCCATTCCCTCTTCATCTATAAAATTGGGGTAATGATAATAATAATGCCTAGCTCACAGATTTGTTGTAAGGATTAAATAAGTTAATATGTGTAAGCTAATTAGAGAAATGCCTGATATGGGAAAAGTGAACAATAAATGTTTCCTGCAATTATTGTTGTCAAAGTAATAATAGAAAGGAAGAAAAAAATTTTTAAGGAGCTCCTGAGTGGCTCAGTCAGTTGAACATCTGACTCTTGATTTCGGCTCTGGTCATGATCCCAGGTCCATGGGATCGAGCCCCGTGTCAGGCTCTGCACTGAGCATGGAAGCCTGCTTGAGAATCTCTCTCTCTCTCTCTCTCCCTCTGCCCCTCTCCTCTGCTCATGCTCTCTCCCTCTCTAAATAATAATAATAATAATAATAATAATAATAATAATAGGAAGGAAGGAAGGAAGGAAGGAAGGAAGGAAGGAAGGAAGGAAGACAGGCAGGCTGAGAAGGAGCAGATTCTGTGGGACATCTGGACACAGGGCTCCTTGGTCCCTAAAACCACTGCATTAAGTTCCTTGGGCTCATATAGTTTACACTTAGTCTGTACAATATCAAACATTATTTAGCTGCAAACATTATAAGGCCTGGATACCTTAGTAAATCTTTTGCTGAGAATAAGTATGATAAAGCCCATTTTTTCAGAACTGAAACAAGTAAAATTCAAACAGCCAAAAGTTTCTCTCCTTGTGTATTTTATACTCTAAGCTTTGTCAGAACAAGTAAAATTCAAATAGCCAAAAGTTTCTCTCCTTGTGTATTTTATACTCTATGCTTTGTCAGAAAGCATGCTAAGTTGATAGGTGGATATTTTCTGTGGAGCAAAAAATAAGGCAAATGTGGGACGTCTGCGTGGCTCAGTCGGTTGAGCATCTGACTCTTGATTTCACCTTAGGTCATGATCTCACGGTTCATGAGTTTGAGCCCCAGATCAGGCTCCATGCTGACGGTGTGGATGGAGCCTGCTTGGAATTCTCTCTCTCCTTCTCTCTCTACTTCTCCAACACGTGCTTTCTCTCTCTCAAAATAAATAAATACTTGAAAAAAATAAGGCAAATGTGGCAAAATGTTAACAAACTTTAAATCTAGATGATAGGCATATAGGTATTCATTGTTCTATTACTGCAACTTTTCTGTATGGTTAAAATTTTTCATAATAAGCAGAGAAATGACAAACTTTAAAGTATATGTTATAGTTACTAAAAATCTGGGCTAATATTTATGGCTTTTATATCTATAACATTGTACACTGCTAACTGATAACCAATAACCCTTAGACACTGTAAACATTTTTAAATATGCCTCCTGAATCATTGAAGATTAGTGATGTTTAAATTTTAAAAATAAAAGTAAAATTAATAGAAAAGTTTGATTTTTTTAACACTGTTTAAATAGCAAAGAATTGGAAACCTCAAGTCTATCAATAGAGAACAGGATAAATAAATTATGGTACATCCATAAAATGCAATATTACATATTCTTTAAGAATAAAGAAGCACTATATATGCTCATATGACAAGAATGCCAAGATATTTTGTTAAATGAAAAAAGAAAGGAATAGAGAAGTGTGTATGGAATACATTGCTTGCCTAAGAAAAAGAAAAAAAAAACTTTTATCTGTACATATAATTCTTATATGTACATTTAATAGCTTAAAAAGGATATCCTAGGATTGGGTAAATTGGAAGAAATTGGAGGCTGAGAAATAAAAATAAGAGGAAGACTTTTAGAATAGATTCTTGAAAGCTTTTGAATTTTATGCTAAGTCACTGTATCACCTGTTCTTAAAATAAATAAAGCAAACATTTTAAAATAAATATTTAAAATAAAATAAAAAGTGGGAGCCTGTGTGGCTCTGTCATTAAACATCTGACTTCGGCTCAGGTCATGATCTCACAGTTCATGAGTTCGAGTCCCTGCTTCGGATGAGCCACACACATCTCTCTCTCTCTCTCTCTCTCTCTCTCTCTCTCTCTCTCTCTCAATCTCTCTCTCTCTCTCCCCCCTCCGCCCCCCATCCCTCCTAGGATTCTCTCTCTGACCCTCGCTCACTTGCGCCCTCTCTCTCCCAAAATAAAATGAAAATAAAATAAGCAGTAAAATAAGATAGGTGAGCAGCATATTTTAATCCATACTTGGGAAAGTTACAAACAACATGAAACTAATACCCAAATGATCAAGTATCAGGATATCACAAAACTGGCAAAACCCATCCATTCTTTTTGCATAAAGGTGGACAATTAACAGATCACTTTGTAAGGAAACCCTGGGATGAAGACTAAAGTTACTTTACTCAGTTAAGTAATAAAATCACCAAGATCCTTGCCCATTCTCAAAATCTCAGGGCGTTCTTGATACATGGATTTCCTTCAGGAGCACAAAGTCTTCAGAGTGGTGATCTGACTTTGCACATTTCATATCATACCATAGCTCAGGGTTAGCTCTGGCTAGAGAACACGGACTCAAATCCAGTTCCAATACCACCTAGTCTTACTATACTGTCAACTCCAAACCCAACATTTTAGATTCCATTTTCCTTCAAATTTTAGCAATTTTTCAGACATTTTCCTTATTTATTTATTTGCTTATTTGTTTATGCCAAACACAATCTTCGGTTAATAAAGAAATTTTTTAGAACCTAGAGTTCAAATTCAGATATTTGTTTTACTCCCATTCTGGTCAAAATTTTGAGTACCACAACTCTGTCATGTGCAATTTCACCCACTGACAAAGTAATAATCCTTGGTCCTAACTCACCTGGGGAGATTTCAGTCTTTATATGGCCCATATTTATTTAGCTATGTAGTAGCATAGCTGTACTAATTTCCAAAGACCCCTATCTCCTGGTATTCTCACCCTTATGGAATCCCCTTCCAATGAGCGTAGAAGGAATTAGATTCATTTCCTAACATAATATAGCAGAAAGACGTTACTTCAGTCATTAGGTTATAAAAAGACCAAGGCCTCCATCTTAAGGATCCTTTCTTCCACTTAGATCCACTTGGCCAGGAGGGAAGCCAGTTGTCACAGTGTGAGGCTGCTCTGTGGAGAGGCCCATGTGAGTGAGCTTGGAAGCAAATTCTTCAGTCCCAGTTGAGCCTTGAGATTACTGCAGTCTTGGCCAAGAGCTTGACTGCCATCTTGTGAGAGACCTTGAGCAAAAGGCACCCTACTAAACTGTTCCCAAATTCCTGACCCTCAGAAATTATGAGATAATAAATGATTGTTATTTTAAGCTACTATGTTTGGGGGCAATTAGGCAGCAATAGAAAACTAATACATGCCAAAATTATTAGAGCTGCAATTTAAATAAACTGATGCAATACCTAATAATCAGTTCTCTAAAATACAGTAAATCTGTTGTCCAACAAATAAACAACAAAGAGTAGATGATTCGTATGTTGATTGTGTGTTAGGTGATTGGAAACCTTACTTAATTCAATAATTAATAAAATAATAATCACATTTAAAAATAATTAAGACCTTGGAATGACTCATCAAAAAAGTGAAATATTGTTTTACCATAGCAAGTTTGCATATCTTATATTCTGTGTGTGAAAATCTTTTTATAACATTAACATATTAAGAATCTCTGTATTTGCATAAGCATAATTACTAATTCCCAGTTCTACCTGATAATAAACAGTTTACTAAACTTTAAATTCAATTTGTAGGTTGAAATTTTATTTCAGTCATAATTCCCTCAAATCAGTGCCTGAAACAGCACTTGATATAAAGAATGAGGCATGAGTGCCCTCTTGTGATAGAATAGACATTTAAATGAATTGATAAATACTTCTCAACTGCATATGAAATAATTTGAACCAAATCATTTCACAAACACAAAATGCCCTTTATTGCTAGGCCAATTTGTATCAGTATTTTTAAATGTGGGGAGGACAAGTACATGAAGAACTGGTTAATGTTAATAGACAGTATGAATAAATCACACTAAAATTCCATTCCTTCAATTGTTCTTGTAGCTCCAACAAAAGCTGAGTATGATAGAGGCTCCTTAAACTGATCATACTTAACTGTCTGACAAATGTTCTCCATTCCTGCTTAGTGACTAGACAGGATCCCAGAATGAGAAAGAGTCAAAGGACCAAGCAGGTAGGTTCCAGTATGTCTCCACTCTGACTTTCACTGGGTGAGGTGTTTACTTCCTAAGGGTCATTGTTGGATCTTGAACATACTTATGTCAACTGTATTTCCATTCAAATTACATACTTAAATTAAATAATATCCAAAATAATGTTTTATTTATTAAAAGAAAAAGGATGTGCTTTGAAGTAAAAGATAACTAAGTTGAACACTTTGGACTTCAGAAAAAGTAATCAAGAAAAAACTGGGGGGTGCTGGGTGGCTCAATTGGTTAAGCAGCTGACTATGGCTCAGATCATGATCTCATGGTTCATGGGTTCAAGCCCTGCATCAGGCTTTGTGCTCAGAGCACGAAGCCTGTTTCAGATTCTGTGTCTCCCTCTCTCTCTCCCCCTCCCCACTCACAGTCTATCTCTGTTTCTCTCTCTCTCTCTCTCTCTCTCTCTCTCTCTCTCTCTCTCAAAAATGAATACATATTTAAAAAATTCAAATTAAAAAGGAAAAACTTTGGAATTGTACATGAGTAAGAAAACTATAAAAATTAAGAATAAAAGTCATAAAAACCTAGAAGAATTCTAAAATCAACAGCACCAAACCATCAGCAGACTACTTGAACAATAACTGTTAATAAAGGCTTTGGCCCCAAATCAAAAGACTGGTACAATATTCATTTTTATATTTTAAACTAAAATAAAATATTTTAGATACATGTTATTCTTTGAATGATTCTCTACTTTAAATTTTTTTTAATTCACTCAACCTGAATGTTTTTTTTCCCAAATGTTCATATGCTATATACATTTAGATGAAAACTTTTATGGAATATGGATATGGCCAGATTCTAAAATGAATTTGGGTCTGTATGACCTGAAATACAAGAAATATGTCTGTCATTAAATATCACAAAATGAATCCCACAGCATATTAAAAAATCATTCACCATGATCAAGTAGGATTTATACCTGGGATACAAGGATGGTTCAACATATATTTATCAACCAATATAATACATAACATTAATAGAATGAAAGAAAAGAATTGTGATCATGTGATGCCAGAAAATGCATTTGACAAAATTCAACATCTATTCATAATAAAAACTCTTTAAAAATTAGGCATGGAAGGAATATATCTCGACATAAGAAAGGCCATAAATGCAAAGAAGAAGTTAAACTTTCACTTTTCACAGATGACGTGATGCTCTACATGGAAAACCTGAAAGACAATACCAAAAGGCTGCTAGAATTGATACATGAATTCAGCAAAGTTGCAGGATACAAAAATCAATGTACAGATATTGGTTGCATTTCCATACACCAATAATGAAGCAAGAGAAATAGAAATCAAGAAATCGATCCTATTTACAATTGCACCAAGAACCATAAAATACCTAGGAATAAACCTAACCAAAGATGTAAAAGATCTGCATGCTAAAAACTATAAGAAACTTAAGAAGGAAATTGAAAAAAACTTAAAGAAATGGAAAAACATTCCATGCTCATGGATTGGAAGAAGAAATACTGTTAAAATGTATTTTAACAAAGCAAACTACACATTCAATGCAATCCCAATCAAAATTGCACCGGCATTCTTCTCAAAGCTAGAACAAACAATCCTAAAATTTGTATGGAATCACAAAAGACCCTGAATAGCCAAAGTAATACTGAAGAAGAAAACCAAAGCAGGAAGTATCACAACCCCAGACTTTAGCTTCTATTACAAGGCTGTAATCATCAAGACAGTATAGTATTGGAACAAAAACAGGCACATAGACCGATGTAATTGAATAGAGAACCCAGAATTGGACCTACAAATGTATGGTCAACTAATCTTTGACAAAGCAGGAAAGAGTATACAGTGGAAAAAAGACAGTCTCTTTAACAAATGGTGCTGGGAGAACTGGACAGCAACATGCAGAAGAATGAAACTGAACCACTCTCTTACACCACACACAAAAATAAACTCAAAATGGATGAAGGACCTGAATGTGAGACAGGAAACCATCAAAACCCTAGAGGAGAGGGGAAGAGCCAAGATGGCAAAACAGCATGCAAGTTTTTCGTGTGTCTCGCATCCATGAAATACAGCCAGACCAACACTGAACCATCCTACACACCTAGAAAACTGATTGGAGGATTAACACAACAATCTGCACAACCTGAACCACAGAATTCAGCAGGTATGTGGCACGGAGAGCTGAACCTGGGGAGAGAGAAGCCATGAAAGGTAGGGAACAGCTTTTGCGGGCAGAGAGAGGACGGAGACTAGGGAGGGGGTGGAATATGGGAAAAGCACCCCTTCCCAAAAGCAGCTGGAGAGAAAGTGGAAAACTGGAAACAGCTGCAGGGGCTAAACTAAAAAGGGAGAAAGGAGGAAGGAGAAAGGAGAGGGTTTAAATTCCATTAAGACTGTAAACAGGGGGAGTGCAAAGGCTGCACTCCACAGCTTGATAACCGGCAGTGCTCTGGTGGGAAGGGCAAATCCCCAGGAAGAGAGTGGGGTCCGGGAGGTTCTCAGGCCACATGGGGAAAAGTGGTTCCACTGCTGGAAGGACATTTGGTAGAGACTGTTGAAGCCACCTGGTCCCAGCAGACCCCAGAGTATGGCCACATTTGCTGGTGTTGGAACAAGGTCATTAAGGGTGAGGCCTGGTGACAGATGTGTGTAATGATTTTCCATAATCCCTGAAATGCTGCTGCTACACTGTCTTGTGAACTTTTTCTGGGGCAGGCTGGCACCTGGCAGCAGTCTCGGGTCACCAGCAACAACAGGGTCCAGCAAGTGTTCCTGGGTGCAGCCGATATTCAGCCATTGCTCAGTGAGACCCTCCCACAGAGGGGAGGAACAGATCAGAGCCGCAGTCCTTCAAAAGTAAGAGGCCACGGAAAACAGCCGCATCTGAGACAAAATTTGGGAGAGAGGTACTGCCTGGGGCCTGGTCACGGAGAGTTAAAAAGCAGAGAGTGGACAAGAGCTGAAGACAGAAGATGGGTGTACAATTGCTGATCCGTGAGAAGAGACTCGGTAGCTGGGTGGTGCCCTTTCCACCACTCCTGCACATGGGTATACCCACCTAGGAGCTCCACAAATATCCACCCCAGTAGGCTAGCAGCGCCATTTAGTGGAGAGCAGAGCTGTTACACTGAGCCCCACCCAACTGGGCCAACTTCGCTCTTCAAGAACACAAGTCTCACCGCCAGCTTAATTTATGGACTATAAAGAGCTACAGAGACTGACCTCTAGGGGAAAACAAAGGAATTTCAGTCCTACTTTGATCAGTTAGCAGGTTCATCTAATCTATTTTTTTCTTTATTTTTTTTCTTGTTTCTTTTACTCTTTTACAATTCTTTTCCTTTTCTTGAATACAGGAAGAGAAAAATTCATTTTTATTTTCAATTTTTATTACAAATATCATTCGTTAATTTTTATTACTATACTTTTTAGTTTTGTGTAAATTTTTTTCAAATTCTACTTTACTTCCTTCATTTTATTTTAGTCTACTTCAGTGTATTCACCTTTTCAAATTTTCAAACAATTTCCCTTTTCTTGTTTTTGCTCTTTTTTGTTTCTTTTCTTTTTCCTGAATGCAGAAAGAGTAAAACTTCATTATTTACTTTCAATTTCTATTAAAAATATTCTTACTTAATTTTCATTACTAAACTTTCTGCTTTTAGGTAAATTTTTTCAAACTCTACTCTATTTCCATCATTTTATTTTAGTCTATTGCAGTGTATTCACTTTTTCAAATTTTCAATCGATTTCTTGTTTTCCTCGCTTTTTTCCCCTTTCTATTTTTCTTTTTTCTCTTTTGCATTTCTTTTTTCTTAAATACAGAAAATGAAAAATTATTTTTTAATCTTTATTAATATTTTTCTTTAATTTTTTTCTAAGACATTATTTATTTTGTGTACAGTTTTACAAATTCTATTTTACCCCCATCATCTCATTTTAGTCTTTTTCAGTGTATTCACTTTTTAAAATTCTCAAACGATTTCCTTTTTTTTCTCCCCCCTTGTATTTTTCTCTAATCTGTCCAAACACTTTCAACACACAGACCAAAACACACCTAGAATCTAGCATCATCTATTCAATTTGTGTGTGTGTGTTTAATTTTTAATTTTTAATTTTAATTTTTTTTAATTTCAATTTTTCTACCTCATTAATTCCTTTTCTCCCTTCACAATGACAAAACGAAGAAATTCACCCCCAAAAGAAAGAGCATGAAGAAACAACAGCCAGGGGTGTAACCAACACAGAGACAAGCAAGATGTCTGAACCAGAATTTAGAATCACAATAATAAGAATACTAGCTGGAGTCAAAAATAGGTTAGAATCCCTTTCTGCAGAGATAAAAGAAGTAAAAACTAGTCAGGATGAAATAAAAAATGCTATAACTGAGCTGCAATCACGGATGGATGCCACGGCAACAAAGATGGATGAAGCAGAACAGAGAATCAGTGATTAGAGGACAAACGTAGGAGAATAATGAAGCAGAAAAAAAGAGGGAGATTAAAGCAAAAGAGCACGATTTTAAGAATTAGAGAAATCAGTGACTCATTAAAAAGGAACAACACCAGAATCATAGGGGTCCCAGAACAGGAAGAGAGAGAAACAGAGGTAGGAGGGTTATGTGAGCAAATCTAAGTGGAAAATTTTTCTAACCTGGGGAAAGACACAGACATCAAAATCCAAAAGCACAGAGGACCCCCATTACATTCAACAAAAACTGACCATCGACAAGGCATATCATAGGCAAATTCACAAAATACTCAGGCAAGGAGAGAATCATCAAAGCAGCAAGGGAAAAAAAAGTCCCTAACCTACAAGGGAAGACAGATCAGGTTTGCAGCAGACCTACCCACAGAAACTTGGCAGGCCAGAAAGGAGTGGCAGAATATATTCAGTGTGCTGTATCAGAAAAATATGCAGCCAAGAATTCTTTATCCAGCAAAGCTGTCATTCAAAATAGAAGGAGACATCAAAAGTTTCCCAGACAAACAAAAATTAAAGGAGTTTGTAACCACTAAACCAGCCCTGCAAGAAATTTTAAGGGGGACTTTCTGAGGGGAGAAAAGATGAAAATACATATATATAAATAAATAAGTACAAAAAACAACAAAAGATTAGAAAGGACCAGAGAACACCACCAGAAACTCCAACTCTACAAGCCACATAATGGCAATAAATTCATATCTTTCAGGACTCACTTTAAACGTCAATGGAATCAATGCTCCAATCAAAGGACATAGGGTAACAGAATGGATAAGAAAACAAGACCCATCTATATGCTGCTTACAAGAGACCCACTTTAGACCTAAAGACACCTTCAGATTGAAAATAAGGGGATGGAGAACCATCTATCATGCTAATGGTCAACAAAAGAAAGCCCGAGTAGGCATACTTATATCAGACGATCTAGACTTTAGTATAAAGACTGTAACAAGAGATGCAGAAGGGCATTATATCATAATCAAGGGGTCTATAGACCAAGAAGACCTAACACTTGTAAATATTTATGCGCCAAATGTGCAAGCACCCAAATATATAAATCAATGAATCACAAACATAAAGAAACTCATCCATAGTAATACCATAATAGTACGAGACTTCAACACCCCACTCACAGCAATGGAAAGGTCATCTAATCAAAAAATCAACAAGGAAACAATGGCTTTGAATGGCACACTGGAGCAGATGGACTTAACAGCTATATTCAGAACATTTCATCTTAAAGCAGCAGAATATACATTCTTCTCCAGTGCACGTGGAACGTTCTCCAGGATAGACCATATACTGGGACACAAATCAGCCCTAAGTAAGTACAAAAAGATAGAGATCATCCTGCGCATATTTTCAGACCACATCGCTATGAAACTCAAAATCAACCACATGAAAAAATTTGGAAAGGTAACAAGTACTTGGAGACTGAAGCACATCCTACTAAAGAATGAATGGGCGAACCCAGCAGTTAAAGAAGAAATTAAAAAGTGTATGGAAGTCAATGAAAATGATAACACCACAAACCCAAAACCTCTGGGACGCAGCAAAGGTGGTCATAAGAGGAAAGTATATGGCAATCCAGGCCTTCCTAAAGAAGGACGAAAGATCTCAGATCTCAGATACACAACCTAACCTTATACTTTAAGGAGCTAGAAAAAACAACGACAACAAAAACAAAAAACAAAACAAAACAAAAAACAAAACCCAAACCAGCAGAAGACAGGAAATAATAAAGATTAGAGCACAAATTAATGCTATCGAAACGAAAAAACAAAACAAAACAGTAGAATAGATCAATGAAACCAGAAGCTGGTTCTTTGGAAGAATTAACAAAATTGATAAACCACTAGCCAGTTTGAACAAGAATAAAAAGAAAAGGACCCAAATAAAATCAAGAATGAAAGAGGAGAAATCACAACCAACACAGCAGAAATAAAAACAATAATAAGAGAATATTATGAGCAATTATATGCCAATAAAATGGGCAATCTGGAAGAAACGGACAAATTCCTAGAAACATATACACTACCAAAACTGAAACAGGAAGAAACAGAAAATTTGAACAGACCAATAACCAGTAAGGAAATCGAATTAGTAATCAAAAATCTGCCAAAAAACAAGAGTCCAGGGCCAGAAAGCTTTCCAGGGGAATCCTACCAAACATTTAAAAAACGAGTTAACCCCTATTCTCTTCAAACTTTCCAAAAAATAGAAATTAAAGGAAAACTTCCAAACTCTTTCTATGAAGCCAGCATTACCCTCATTCCAAAACCAGACAGAGACCCCACTAAGAAATGAGAACTATAGACCAATTTCCCTGATGAATATGGATGCAAGAAATCCTCAACAAGATATTGGCCAACTGGATCCAACAATACATAAAAAAAAATATTCACCACGACCAAGAGGGATTTATGCCCGGGATGCAGGGCTGGTTTATATCCGCAATCAATTACCGTGATTCATCACATCGTTAAAAGAAAGGACGAGAACCATATGATCCTCTCAATAGAGGCAGAGAAAGCATTTGACAAAATACAGCCTCCTTTCTTGATACAAACCCTCAAGAAAGTAGGGATAGAAGGATCCTACTTCAAGATGATAAAAGCCATATATGAGTGACCCAATGCTAATATCATCCTCAATGGGGAAAAACTGACAGCTTTCTCCCTTAGGTCAGGAACAAGGCAGGGATACCCACTCTTGCCACTGTTATTAAACATAGTATTGGAGGTCTTAGCCTCTGCAATCAGACAACACAAGGAAATAAAAGGCATCCAAATCAGCCAGGACGAGGTCAAACTTTCACTCTTTGCAGATGACATGATACTCTATATGGAAAACCCAAAAGATTCCACCAAAAAACTGCTAGAATTGATTCATGAATTCAGCAAAGTTTCAGGATATAAAATCAATGCACAGAAATCAGTTGCATTTCTATACATGAACAATGAAGCAACAGAAAGAGAAATCAAGGAATCAATCCCATTTACAATTGCACCAAAAACCATAAAATACCTAGGAATAAATCTAACCAAAGAGGTGAAAATCTATACACTGAAAACTATAGAAAGCTGATGAATGAAATTGAAGAAGACACAAAAAAGTGGAAAAAGATTCCATGCTCCTCGATAGGAAGAACAAATATTGTTAAAATGTCAATACTACCCAAAGCAATCTACATATTCAATGCAATCCCTATCAAAGTAACACCAGCATTCTTCACAGAGCTAGAACAAATAATCCTGAAATTTGTATAGAACCAGAAAACATCCCGAATAGCAAAAGCAATCTACAATAAGAAAACCAAAACAGGAGCAGAAAACATGAATAGACACTTCTCTAAAGAAGACATCCGGATGGCCAACAGGCACATGAAAAGATGTTCAACGTCGCTCCTTATCAGGGAAATACAAATCAAAACCACACTCAGATACCACCTCACGCCAGTCAGAGTGGCCAAAATGAAGAAATCAGGAGACTATAGATGCTGGAGAGGATGTGGAGAAACAGGAACCCTCTTGCACTGTTGGTGGGAATGCAAATTGGTGCAGCCGCTCTGGAAAGCAGTGTGGAGGTTCCTCAGAAAATTAAAAATAGACCTACCCTATGACCCAGCAATAGCACTGCTAGGAATTTATCCAAGGGATACAGGAGTACTGATGCATAGGGGCACCTGTACCCCAATGTTTATAGCGGCACTCTCAACAATAGCCAAATTATGGAAAGAGCCTAAATGTCCATCAACTGATGAATGGATAAAGAAATTGTGGTTTATATACACAATGGAATACTACATGGCAATGAGAAAAAATGAAATATGGCCTTTTGTAGCAACATGGATGGAACTGGAGAGTGTGATGCTAAGTGAAATAAGCCATACAGAGAAAGACAGATACCATATGGTTTCACTCTTATGTGGATCCTGAGAAACATAACAGAAACCCATGGGGGAGGGGAAGGAAAAAAAAAAAAAAGAGGTTAGAGTGGGAGAGAGCCAAAGCATAAGAGACTGTTAAAAACTGAGAACAAACTGAGGGTTGATGGGGGGTGGGAGGGAGGGCAGGGTGGGTGATGGGTATTGAGGAGGGCACCTTTTGGGATGAGCACTGGGTGTTGTATGGAAACCAATTTGACAGTAAATTTCATATATTAAAAAATTAAAAAAAATTAAAAAAATAAAAATAAAAATAAAATAAAATAAAATAAAATAAAAATAAAAATAAAAAAAAAGAAAACCAAAACAGGAAACATCACAATCCCAGACTTCAAGCTATACTACAAAGCTGTAATCATCAAGACAGTATGGTACTAGCACAAGAACAGACACGCAGATCAATGGAACAGAATGGAGAAGCCAGAAATGGACCCACAAACATATGGCCAACTAAACTTTGACAAAGCAGGAAAGAATATCCAATAGAATAAAGACAGTCTCTTCAGCAAGTGGTGCTGGGAAAACTGGACATCAACATGCATAAGAATGATCCTGGACCACTTTCTTACACCATACATAAAAATAAACTCGAAGTGGACGAAAGGCCTCAATGTAAGACGGGAAGCCATCAAAATCCTTGAGGAAAAAGCAGGCAAAAACCTTTTGACCTTGCCCGCAGCAACTTCTTACTCAACACGTCCCTGGAGGCAAGGGAAACCAAAGCAAAAATGAACTATTGGGACCTCATCAAAATAAAAAGCTTCTGCACAGTGAAGGAAACAATCAGCAAAACTAAAAGGCAACCAACAGAATGGGAGAAGATATTTGCAAATGACATATCAGATAAAGGGTTAGTATTCAAAATCTATAAAGAACTTATCAACCTCAACACCCAAAAAACAAATAATCCAGTGAAGAAATGGGCAAAAGACATGAATAGACACTTCTCCAAAGAAGACATAAACATGGCCAACCGACACATGAGAAAATGCTCAACATCACTCATCACCAGGAAAATACAAATCAAAACCACAATGAGATACCACCTTACACCTGTCAGAATGGCTAACATTAACAACTCAGGCAACAACAGTTTATGGCGAGGATGCAGAGAAAGAGGATCTCTTTTGCACTGCTGGTGGCAATGCAAGCTGGTGCAGCCACTCTGGAAAACAGTATGGAGGTTCCTCAAAAAACCTCCAGCAATTGTACTACTAGGCATTTATCACAGGATACAGGTGTGCTGTTTCGAAGGGACACATGCACCCCCATGTTTATAGCAGCACTATCAACAAGACCAGAGTATGGAAAGAGCTCAAATATCCATCGTTGGATGAATGGATAGAGAAGAAGTGGTATATATATACAATGGAGTATTACTTGGCAATCAAAAAGAATGAAATCTTGCCATTGGCAACTATGTGGATGGAACTGGAGGGTATTATGCTAAGGGAAATTAGTCAGTCAGAGAAAGACAAAAATCATCTGACTTTACTCATATGAGGACTTTAAGAGACAAAACAGATGAACATAAAGGAAGAGAAACAAAAATAATAAAAACGGGGAGGGGGACAAAACAGACGAGACTCATAAATATGGAGAACACACTGAGGGTTAGTGGAGAGGTTGTGGGAGGGGTGATGAGCTAAATGGGGAAGGGGCATTAAGGAATCTAGTCCTGAAATCATTGTTTCACTATATGCTAACTAATTTGGATGTAAGTTTTAAAAAATGAAAAAATTAAATTAAATTTAGAAAAAAACCTTAGAGGAGAAAGCAGGAAAAAACCTCTCTGACCTCAGCCGCAGCAATTTCTTAACTTGATACATCTCCAAAGGTAAGGGAATTAAAAGCAAAAATGATCTATTGGGACCTCATGAAGATAAAAAGCTTCTGCACTGGAAAGGAAACAATCAACAAAACTAAAAGGCAACCGATGGAATGGGAAAAGATATTTGCAAGTGACATATCGGATAAAGGGGTAGTGTCTAAAACCTATAAAGACCTCACCAAACTCCACACCCAAAAAACAAAGAATCCAGTGAAGAAATGGGCAGAAGACATGAATAGACACTTCTCCAAAGAAGACATCCAAATGGCCAACAGACACATAAAAAGATGCTCAACATAGGTCATCATCAGGGAAATATAAATCAAAACCACACTGAGATATTACCTCACACTGGGTCAGAGTGACTAAAATTAACAACTGAGGTAACAACAGATGTTGGTGAGGATGTGGAGAAATGGGAACGCTCTTGCACTGATGGTGGGAATGCAAACTGGTGCAGCTGCTCTGGAAAACAATGTGGAGGTTCCTCAAAAAATTAAAAATAGAATTATCCTACAAACGAGCAATAACACTTTTAGGAATTTATTCAAAGGATACAGGAGTGCTGATGCATAGGGGCACAGGCACACCAAGTTTACAGCAGCGCTATTAACACTAGCCAAAATATGGAAAGAGCCCAAATGTACATCGACTGATGAATGGATAAAGAAGATGTGGTTTATACCTACAATGGAATACTACTTGCCAATGAGAAATCTTGCCATTTGCAACAACGTGGACAGAACTGGAGGGTATTATGTTAAGTGAAATAAGTCAGTTAGAGTAAGACAGATATCATACATTTTCCCTCATATGTGGAATTTGAGAAACTTAACAGAAGACCATGAGGGAAGGGAAGGGGGAAAAATAGTTTCAAACAGAGAGGGAGGCAAACCATAAGAGACTCTTAAATACAGAGAACAACCTGAGGGTTGATGGGGGCACGGGGAATGGGTGATGAAAACTGAGGAGGACACTTGTTGGGATGAGCACTTGGTGTTGTATGTAAGCGATGAACCATGGGAATCTACCTCCAAAACCAAGAGCACACTGTACACACTGTATGTTAGCCAATTTGACGATAAATTATATATTTTTTAAAAAGGCCATATATGACAAGCCCATAGCTAACATCCTACTCAATAGTAAAGGGATGAAAACTTTAAGATGGAAATGAGACAAGGGTGTCCACTCTCACAACTAATATTCAACATAGTACTGAAAGTTCTAGCTGCAGAAATTAGGCCAGAAAAGATATCAGAATTAGAAAGGAAAAAGTAAAGTTGCCTTGATTCGCATATTACATGACTTTATATATAGAAAATCCTAAAGATTCAGCCGAAAAAGAAAACAAAAACAAGAAAAAAACAAAAAAAATCTGTTAAACCTAATTAATGAATTCAGTAAAATTGTGAAATATAAAATTAACATACAACAATCAACAATCAACAATTTCTACACATAGAAATAAAATTTCTGAAAAAGCAATAAAGAAATTGATCCTATTTACAACATCATCAAATACAATAAAACAGTAATAAATTTAAGGAGATAAAAGATCTCTACAAGACAATGTCTACAAGACATTGATGAAGTAAACTGAAGAAAACACAAGTAAATGGAAAGGTATCCTGTGTTCATGGATTTAAAGTATTAATATTGTTAAAATGTCAATACTACTGAAAGCCATCTATAGATTCAGTGCAATACACATCAATATTCCAATGGCATTTTTTACAGAAGTAGACAAAATGCTCCTAAAATTTATATGGCACCATAAAAGACCCTAGAAAGCCAAATAAATTCTAAGAAAGAAGAACAAAGGAGGAAGCATCACACTTCCTGATTTCAAGCTATACTATAAAGGTATAGTCACCAAAACTGTATACTACTGGCATAAAACAGACCCAAATAGGCCAACGGAACAGAATCAGTAGCCCAAAAATAAACCCAAACATATACAATCAACTAATATTTGACAAGGGAATCAAGAGTACTCAATGGGGAAATGCCTAGGTGGCTAAATTGTTTGAACATCCAACTCTTCACTTCAGCTCAGCTCAATCCCAGGGTTGTAGGATTGAGCACTCTCTGCTCTCAGTCTCTCTCTCCTAAAAAAAAATAGTAATAATACTCAATTCTCTTCAATAATGGTGCTGGGATAACTGGATATTCACATGTAAAGGAATAAACTAGACTCATATCTTCCACCACTTACAAAAACTAACTTGATGGGGTGCCTGGGTGCCTCAGTTGGTTGAGCTGTCTCTGTCTTTAAAAAATATATATATTCAATTCTCTTCAATAATGGTGCTGGGATAATTGGATATTCACATGTAAAGAAATTAAACTGGACCCATATCTTATACCACTTGCAAATAGTAACTTGATGGGGTGCTTGGGTGGCTCAGTAAGTTGAGCATCTGACTCTTTTTTTTAATATGAAATTTACTGTCAAATTGGTTTCCATACAACACCCAGTGCTCATCCCAAAAGGTGCCCTCCTCAATACCCATCACCCACCCTGCCCTCCCTCCCACCCCCCATCAACCCTCAGTTTGTTCTCAGTTTTTAACAGTCTCTTATGCTTTGGCTCTCTCCCACTCTAACCTCTTTTTTTTTTCCTTCCCCTCCCCCATGGGTTTCTGTTACGTTTCTCAGGATCCACATAAGAGTGAAAACATATGGTATCTGTCTTTCTCTGTATGGCTTATTTCACTTAGCATCACACTCTCCAGTTCCATCCACGTTGCTACAAAAGGCCATATTTCATTCTTTCTCATTGCCACGTAGTACTCCATTGTGTATATAAACCTCAATTTCTTTATCCATTCATCAGTTGATGGACATTTAGGCTCTTTCCATAATTTGGCTATTGTTGAGAGTGCTGCTATAAACATTGGGGTACAAGTGCCTCTATGCATCAGCACTCCTGTATCCCTTGGGTAAATTCCTAGCAGTGCTATTGCTGGGTCATGGGGTAGATCTATTTTTAAATTTTTGAGGAACCTCCATACTGTTCTCCAGAGTGGCTGCACCAGTTTGCATTCCCACCAACAGTGCAAGAGGGTTCCCATTTGTCCACATCCTCTCCAGCATCTATAGTCTCCTGATTCATTCATTTTAGCCACTCTGACTGGAGTGAGGTGATATCTCAGTGTGGTTTTGATTTATATTTCCCTGATGAGGAGTGACATTGAGCATCTTTTCATGTGCCTGTTGGCCATCTGGCTGTCTTCTTTAGAGAAGTGTCTATTCATGTCTTCTGCCCATTTCTTGATTTGAGCCTAGGCCATGATCTCACAGTTCATGGAATTGAGTCCCACGTTAGGCTCTTCTTCTTTGCTGGCAGCAAAGAGCTGGCTTGGGATTCTCTCTCTCCTTCTCTCTCTGCCCCTTACCAGTTCTCTCTCTATTTCTCAAAATAAATAAACAAATGTGTTTTTAATTAACTTGAAATGGATTAAATACTTAAATGTAAGACCTAAAATCACGAAATTCCTAGAAGAAAATAGAGGAACAAAGTTCTTTTACATGGGTCTTTGTAGTGATTTTTCGGATATGACACCTAAAGCATAAGCAACAAAATCAGAAATAAACAAATGGGACCATATAAAACTAGAAAGCTTCCACACAGCAAAAAACACCATCAACATAGTGAAAAGGAAACCTATGTAATGAGAAAAAATATTTGCAAACCATATATCTGATGAGTTAGTACCTAAAATATATAAAGAACTCATACAACTCAATACCAAAAAAATAATAATCCAATTGAAAAATGGTCAAAGGTCCTAAATAGACATTTCTTCAAAAACAATATATAAAAGGTCAACAGACATATGAAAAACTTCTCAACATTATTAGTCATTAGAGAAATGAAAATCAAAACCACAAAAAGATATCATATCATACCTATTAGAATGGCCATCATTAAAAAGACAAGAGATAAATGCTGACAAGGATGTGGAGAAAAGAGAACCCTTATATGCTGATGGTGGGAATGAAAATTGATACAGCCAATATAGAAAACAGTATGGAGGATTTCCAAAACATTAAATATAGAACTATATGATCCAGCAATTCCACTTCTGGGAATATATCCAAAGGAAATGAAAACACCAAGTCAAAAAGATATCTGCACCTCCATGTTCACGCAGCATTATTTACAACAGCCAAATTATAGAAACAGCCTAAGTATCCACTGGTGGTTGATTGGATAAAGAAGTTGTGGTATATACACATACAACAGAATATTATTCAGCCATTGCAAAAAGATGAATCTTGCCATTTGTGACAATATCAATAGACTTTGAAGGCATTATGCTAAGTAAAATAAATTAGACAGATATGGGCAAATACTGTATGATCTCATTTATATGTGAAACCTAAAACAAATAAACTCATAGGAAAAGAGATCAGTCTTTTGGTTCACAGAGGTGGGGGTGGGGATAAATATTTTTCCTTTATTCTTTCTTTTTATTGTGTCTACATGAGAAGATGGATGTTAGCTGAACCTATTGTGGTAATCATTTCACAATATATGTAAATTAAACCACATGCTATGCACCTTAAACTTATACAGTGATGTATGTCAGTTATTTCTCAGTAAAACTGGGGAGGGGGGGAAGTTGAGCCATAACATTTGGCATTGACACTAGGAATATTTCAATGAAGTTTTAACCCCTAAAATTATAGTGCTTTTACATTACTGACATCAATATTTGGTATAAAAGGTTTATGCAGATAACAAATGTCTGGAATCCTGACCAAAGGTGTGCATTTATAAGTCTGAGCATAGTTTTTTGCGGTGACATGACCAACTACAGCATCAGATAAAAAGGCCTCTACCTCATTTTTAAATTATTTTTTAATTATCCAGGAAATATAAATGGCCTAGGTTTCTCTGAATTATGACATTAATGGTAAAATTTTCAAACACCTATTATGAGCTCCTTCCGTTTTTTCCTTGAATTTACACAGTAAGTTTACATACAGTAATTTTCACATTGATGAGCAGATTTTGATATATAATTGTCCTACTTTGAATTCCATAACACAAAATAATAGCCAAAGTGCCATAATACATTTACTCACACATTTTATCAATCATTATTTAGCATCTGCTGTCTGCCAGTCTCTATTCTTAGCCAAAACAAGAAAGAAAAAAAAACAGATAAAAATTCCTGGCCTTGTAGAACTTATATTTTTTTAGGGGGAATTTAAAAAAGGGGGGGGTTATGGCTGAGAACTTCCCTAATCTTCCCTAATCTGAGGAAGGAAACAGGCTCTCAACTCTAAGAGGCTCAGAGAACTCCCTTGAAAATCAACAAAAACAAGTCAACACCATGACACATCATGGTGAAACTGGCAAAAATACAAAGATAAATAGAGAATTCTGAGAGCAGTTAGGGACAAAAGGTCCTTGGTCTACAAAGGTAGACACATAAGGTAAGTAACAGACTTGTCTACTGAAACTTGGCAGGCCTGAAGGGAGGGGCAGGAAATAGTCAGTGTGCTGAATGGGAAAAATATGCAGCCAAGAAACCTTTATCCAGCAAGGCTGCTCATTCAGAATAGAACAGATAAAGACTTTCCCAGAAAAACAAAAACTAAAGGAGTCTGTGACCACAAAACCAGCCCTGCAAAAAATTTTAAGGGGACTCTCTGAGTGGAGAGAAAAAAAAAAAAAGAATACAAAAGCAACAAAGACTATGGAAGACCAGAGAACATCACCAGAAACACCAACTCTACAAGGCAATACAATGGGAATAAATTAATATCTTTCAATAATCACTCTGAATGTAAATGAACTAAATGCTCTAATCAAAAAACATATGGTGTCAGAATGGATTTAAAAAAAAAAACAAGATCCATGTATATGCTGCCTACAAGAGACTCATTTTACACCTAAGGACACCTACATATTGAAAGTAAGGGGATGGACAAAGCCAGAGTAGCCATACTTTTATCAGGCAAACTAGATTTTAAAATAAAGATTGTAACAAGAGATGAAGAAGAGCATTATATAATAATTAAGAAGCCTATCCAACAGGAAGATCTAACAATTAGAAATATTTATGTCCCCAGATGGAAAGTACCCAAATATATAAGTCAATTAATAACAAACATGAAGAAACTCATGATAATTATATCATTATTGTAGGAGACTTTAATACCCCACTTACAATAATGGACAGCAACTAAGCAGAAAATCAACAAGAGAACAATGGCTTTGAATGACATACTGGATCAGATGGACTTAACAGATATATAAAGAACATTTCATCCTAAAGCATCAGAATACACATTCTTCTCGAGTACACATGGAACATTCTCCAGAATAGATCACATACTAAATCACAAATCAGCACTCAACAGATACAAAAAGATTGAGATCACACCGTGCATATTTTCAGAACACAATGCTATGAAACTTGAAATCAACCAAAAAAAAATATTTGGAAAGTCCTCAAATACATAGAGGTTAAAGAACATCTTAATTGGTTAACCAAGAAATTAAAGAAGAAATAAGAAAAATATATGTAAGCAAATGAAAATGAAAACACGATAGTCCAAACCCTATGGGATGCAGCAAAAGCAGTCCTAAGAGGAAAGTACATTGCAATTCAGGCTTATTTCAAGAAGCAAGAAAGGTCCCAAATACACAATCTAACCTTACACATAAAGGAGCTAGGAAAGAAGCAGCAAACAAAGTCTAAAGCCAGCAGAAGGAAAACAATAAAGATTAGAGCAGAAATAAACTATATAGAAACAAACTAAAAACAAAAACAGTAGAACATATCAATAAAACTATAAGCTGGTTTTGTGAAAGAATAAACAAATTGAGGGGCGCCTGGGTGGCTCAGTCGTTTAAGCGTCCGACTTCAGCTCAGGTCACGATCTCGCGGTCCGTAAGTTCGAGCCCCGCGTCGGGCTTTGGGCTGATGGCTCAGAGCCTGGAGCCTGCTTCCGATTCTGTGTCTCCCTCTCTCTCTGCCCCTCCCCCGTTCATGCTCTGTCTCTCTCTGTCTCAAAAATAAATAAACGTTATAAAAAAAAAAAGAATAAACAAATTGATAAACCTGTAGCCAAATTTCTCAAAAAGCCAAACAGGTAAATCACAAATGAAAGAAGACCACAGAACACCACAGAAATACCAACAATTATAAGAGAATACTATGAAAAATTATATGCCAACAAACTGGACGATCTGGAAGAAATGGACAAATTCCTAGAAACTCACACACTATCAAAACTGAAAAAGGAAGAAGTAGAAAATTTGAACAGGCCCATAACCAGCAAAGAAATCAAATCAGCTATCAAAAATTTCCAACAAATCAGAGTCCAGGTCAGATGGCTTTCCAGGGGAATTCTACCAGACATTTAAAGGGGAGTTAATACTATTCTTCTCAAACTGTTCCAAAAAAATAGAAATGGAAGGAGAGCTTCCAAACTCTTAAACACAGCATTACCTTGATTCCAAAACCAGGCAAAGACCCAATAAAAAGGAGAATTACATGCATATATCCCTGATGAACTTGGATGCAAAAATCCTCAACAAGATACTAGCAAATCAAATTCAACAGTACATTGAAAGAAATATTCACCATGATCAAATAGGATTTATTCCTGAGATGCAGAGCTGATTCAATATTCACAAATCAATCAATGTGATACACCACATTAATAAAAGAGAGGATAAGAACCATATGATCCTCAATAGATGCAGAAAAAAAAGCATTTGACAAAACACAGCATCCTTTCTTGATTAAAAACCCGCAAGAAAATAGGGATAGATGTAACAACCTCAATATCATAAGGGTCATATATGAAAGGCCCACAGCTAATATCATCCTCAATGGGAAAAACTGACAGCTTTCCCCCTGAAGTCAGGAACACAACAGGGATGCCCACTCTCACCACTGTTATTTAAAATAGTACTGTAAAGGGGCGCCTGGGTGGCTCAGTCGGTTAAGCGGCCGACTTCGGCTCAGGTCACGATCTCGCGGTCTGTGAGTTCGAGCCCCGCGTCGGGCTCTGTGCTGACAGCTCAGAGCCTGGAGCCCGTTTCAGATTCTGTGTCTCCCTCTCTCTCTGCTCCTCCCCTGTTCATGCTCTGTCTCTCTCTGTCTCAAAAATAAATAAACGTTAAAAAAAATTAAAAAAAATAGTACTGTAAAATAGTACTGTAAAGAGTACTCTTATTTAAAATAGAAGTCCTAGCCTCAGCAATCAGACAATAAAAAGAAATAAAAGGCATACAAATTGGCAAAGAAGAAGTCAAACTTTCACTCTTTGCAGATTACATGATAATCTACATGGAAAACCTGAAAGATTCCACCAAAAAACTGCTAGAACTGATATATGAATTCAGCAAAGTCACTGCATATAAAATCAATATACAGAAATCAGTTGCATTTCTATACACCAGAAATGAAGTAGCAAAAAGAAAAATCAAGGAATCTATCCCATTTACAATTGCACCAAAACCATAAGATACCTAGAAATAAACCTAATCAAAGAGGTCAAAGATCTGTTTGTTGAAAACTATAGAAAGCTTATGAAAGAAAATGGAGAAGAAAAAAAGAAATGGAAAAACATTCCATGCTCATGGACTGGAAGAACAAATTATGTTAAAATGTCTATACTACCCAAAGCATATACACATTCAACACAACCCTATCAAAATAACAGCAGCATGGGGCACCTGGGTGGCTCAGTAGGTTAAGAATCCAACTTCAGCCCAGGTCATGATCTCACAGTTCATGAGTTTGAGCTCCATGTTGGGCTTTGCACTGACAGTGTGGAGCATGCTTTGAATTCTCTCTCTCCCTCTCTCTCTGCCCCTCCCCCGCTCATGCTTGCTCTCTGTCTCAAAAATAAATAAACATTAAAAAAAATAACACCAGCATTCTTCACAGAGCTAGAATAAACAATCCTAAAATTTGCATGGAACCACAAAGACCCTGAATAGTCAAAGTAACGTTGAAAAATGAAACCAAAGCTGGAGGCAGGACAATTCCAGACTTCAAGCTATATTACAAAGCTGTAATCATCAAGACAATATGGCACTAGCACAAATACAGACACATAGATCAATAGAACAAAATAGAGAACCCAGAAATGGACCCACAGATGTATGGCCAACTAATCTTCAACAAAGCAGAAAACAGTATCCAATGGAAAAAAAGAAAGTCTATTAAGGAAATGGTTCTGGGAAAACTGGACAGGGACCTGCAGAAAAATGAAACTGGACCACTTTCTTACACCATACACAAAAATAAACTCAAAATGGATGAAAGACCTAAATGTAAGCCAGCAAACCATCAAAGTTATACAGGAGACAGCAGGCAGCAACCTCTCTGACTTCAACCATAACAACTTCTAAGTAGACACATCTCCAGAGGCAATGGAAATAAAAACAAAAATGAACTACTGGGACCTCATCAAGATAAAAAGCTCCCGCACAAAAAAGGGAAACAATCAACAAAACTAAAAGGCAACTGACAGAACGGTAAAAGATATTTGGGAACAACATATCGGATGAAGGGTTAGTATCCAAAATCTATAAAGAACTTATCAAACTGAACACCTAATAAAAAAATAATCCATTGGAGAAATGGGCAAAAGACATGAATTGACATTTTTCCAAAGAAGACATGCAGATGGCCAACAGACACATGAAAAGATACTCAACATTGCTCATCATCAGGGAAATACAAATCAAAACCACAATGAGATACCACCTCATGCCTGTCAGAATGGCTAAAATTAACAACTGAGGAAACAACAGATGTTGGTTAGGATGTGGAGAAAGAGGAACTCTTTTGCACTGTTGGTGATAATGCAAACTGGAATTTCCAGCCACTCTGGAAAACAGTATGGAGCCTCAAGAAACTAAAAATACAGACCTACAACCTAGCAATTGAACTACTAGGTATTTATCCAAAGGATACAAAACTGCTGAATCAAAGGGGCACATGCATCCCAATGTTTACAGCAGCACTATCAACAATAGTCAAATTATGAAAAGGACCCAAATGATGTTCATCAACTGATGAATGAATAAAAATGATGTGTGTGGAGGATATATACATTATATACATATATATGGGGGGGAGGGAGAGAGAGAGAGAGGGATGATGGAATATTACTCATTGATTAAAAATAATGAAATCTTGCCATTTGCAACAATGTGAATGGAACTAGAGTGTATTATGCTAAGCGAAATAAGTCAGAGAAAGAAAGATATCATATGATTTCACTCATATGTTCACTCATGAGTAGAATTTAAAAAATATAACAGACGAACATAGGAAAGGGAAGGAAAAATAAGATAAAAACAGACAGGGAGGCAAACCATGAGAAACTCTTAAATACAAAGAACAAACAGGATTGCTGAAGGGGAGGTGGGAAGGGAGGATGGGTTAAGTTGGTGATGGGCATTAAAGAGGGCACTTGTTAAGATGAGCACTTGGTGTTGTATGTCAGTAATGAATCACTGGGTTCTATTCCTGAAACCATTACTACACTGTATGTTAACGAACTTGAATTTAAATAAATAAAATGTTTTTTTAAACAGCTCAAAAATAAATAAGTAGATAAATAGATAAATAAAAGAGAAATATTCCTGTAGGTGTGGGAAGACAGCGTAACCATTAATTTATTGGATAACATTACATTAGTCACTTGCTTTTTCCGCATCCATTTTCCCATTTTTTAAAGGATATAATTTTCACTGCATAATATTAATGTTATGTAACATGCTAAAGACTCTGATTTATATAAAGTATTTTGTGTCATCATCATCGTCAATCATTTACTGATTATCTACTATAATTAAAGCAATACGATATATGTTTATGGGAGACTGAGAGCCAGGATACAATAAAAAAATAAATAAAACAAAATTTGATAATACTTGCCCTACCCATGTAATAAACATTAGAATTAGGTGAATAACATATGTGCCTCATAGAAATGTATGGAAATATTAACATTGTCTGAAATAACGCCAAGCACTTAGCAAAGATTACAGGTGGAATAAATTATGGGTAGTTCTGAGGTTTTAGAGATTACCTAATAATGATGCTAAAGCTTGCCAGGGACATCCGCTGAAAGGAAATGAGCCTTGATAGGGAACATAGTAAGAAATAATGAACAAAAATTTAAAAGTTATTTTATAGGACAAACTAGAGGTATAACCAAAACAATATTTGCAATAATGAGAATGTCATCATTTGAAGGGGAGAAATTCAGTCTTGACCACACTTAAGTTAGTTTGAAGAGTAGCCACAGGACTGTAATCAGGGTCCTAAGTTGTGTTAGATCATTCAATGGAAGAACAAGATCCGGTAAAATCACCCAAGAAAATGCTTTTCTAGATTGTAAACGTGTTAATCTAGATTTCTGGGGAAGATGGTGGAGTAAGAGGATCCTAAGCTCACTTCACCCCATAGACACAACCAGATAACAGCCACAGGAGTATAAATAATCCAGAAAACAAAGACTGGAAGTACAGATGGTCCACAGCTAAATGTAGAGAAGAGGCCACACTGAAGGGGGTTAGGAAGGGCAAAGAGGAGGATGAGAACTAAACACACCCGTCAGGCTGTCCTTGGAAGGAAGGGATGTGTTGGGCATGGGGAGGGGCAAGAAACAGACTCTCACACCAGGTAACCCAGGCATAGGGAGCCTGCATAGGAAGAAGAATCCCCATAACATTTGGCTTTGAAAACCAAAGGGGCCCAACAATCAGTGGGACTTAACACCTAGAACTTTAAAAATCAGCAGGCTTGGCTCTGGGAGAGCTGGGAAGGTGATAGGAAACTGAAACTGAGTCCTTACCCTTAAAGAGACAACACAACAAACAACCCCATGGAGATACAGCATAGAACCAATAGTCTGAAAAATACCTAAGGTATAGAGGAGGGAGATTTGTTTACTAATCTCATAGCATGTGCCTTAGGAGACTTCTCAAAGAACAAAAGAACTGATGGGCCCATTTCCTTCTCCTGCACCCCAGCCTAGATATGTGAACACCTATGAGGAAAAGCATGGTACCAACACTCTCCACCAGCTTGCTAACAGCGTGCCCCACCCCCATGTTCTCCTGCAGACCTGCACCCTCCAATACTGCCTTGGCCAGAGCCCATCCAAAACAGGGTCAAAAGACTGGAGCTGTGGAAGTAGCCCCAACAGGGGCCAGCACCATGCTAAAGTGACTCCTTCCCCAGAGAAAAGGGAAGATAACCACACACTCCAGCAGGCCCAGCAGCGGGCTGGGGCAGACATCTGTCTGACTGCAGACCCCACTCACCAACAAAGGTTTCTGAGGGGACAACACAGGGAAAGTGCCCTGTAGTTCAGTGCTACTGCGTCTCTAGAAAATGCCTGGTCTGACTCAGCTCAAGTTCAAGGTGGTCCCAGACTGACCCACTAATAATTCAGGGACCAAACCCTGCCCACAATAGGCAAAGAGAACCATTGCAGATGAGTGGAAAAAAGGCAAAAGCAGTTCAGCCACAACAGTAGGGCACATATAACACTTATAAAAGACACCCCTGAGGGGTGCCTGGATGGCTCAGTGGGTTAAGCATTTGACTTTGGATCAGGTCATGATCTCATGGTTCATGGGTTCGAGCCACACATTGGGCTCTGTGCTGACAGCTCAGAGCTTGGATCCTGCTTCGGATTCTGTGTCTCCCTCTCTCTCTACCCCTCCCCAACTCGTGCTCTTTCTCTCTCTCTCTCAAAAGTGAATAAACATCAAAAAAAATTTTTTTAAAGACACTCCTGAAGCACTAGGTTCTGGTGAAGAGGGAACACTTCACTGCAGGGCTTCAAGACCTCTTCTTCATATAGGTCACTACTTTCAAGAGCAAGAGATGCAGCTGACTTCCCTAACACATAGAAACAGACACAGAGAGTTAGATAAAATGAGGAGACAGAAGAATATGACCTAAATGAAAGACCAATACAAAATCACAGCAGAGAGCTAAACAAAGCAAAACAAAGATAAGTAACATGCTTGATAGATATCCCCTTCACAGAGATGATAAACAGATTTTTGGCTCCTGTGTTGTCAGCACAGTTGATCACAGCTCATACTGGAAGACCCAGGGAAATCCAGAATCTTGCACCAGAGGACAAACCATGTCCTTGCTTCGACATCTTGAGCACCGAAAAGAAACAGAAAGCCTCTTGCTCTCTTAACAAGAGCTTACAGCTTACTGTATTTTTAAACAATTTATTATGTGCTTCATTGCTTCATTTAAGGTTATGACTTTAATAGCTATGACTTGGTAAATATGTACCTATGCAAAGTAGTACCCTGGACAAAAACCTTCCCAGGAAGTGAGTTTCAAGGACTATTCATTTTTTCACTAAGTGAATCTGAACTTGGCAAAACTGCAGCTGCTCTTCTTTTTTAAACCTGACCTGGATGAAAATGGACAAATATTTTAATTTAGACTCCTGTATTTCTCTATTTCCATGAGAAATTGTTGTTGCTACCTAATATGGAGTGTTGGGTGGAGAGGAAGTTGCAGCTGGATGTTCATATATGGAGTCCAGGGCCCTTATATCACTATCATGCTGTTACAAATTTATGAAAAAAAAACATTGTTTTCATGACTTTAGGGTGGTAGATAGGCCAGGAACAAGACAAGGATGTCCACTCTCACAACTTTTATTCAACATAGTACTGGAAATCCTAGCCACACCCCTCAGACAAGAAAAAGGAATAAAAGGCATCCAAATTGGTAAGGAAGATGTAAAATTTCACTATTTGCAGATGACATGATACTATAGAGAGAGAAAACCATAAAGACTCCACCAAAAAAAATTAGTAGAACTGATCAATGAGTTCAGTAAGGTCGCAAGATAAAAAATCAATGTACAGAAATTCATTGCATTTCTATGCAGTGACAATGAAGCAGCAGAAAGGGAAATTAACAAAACAATCCATGTACTATTGCACCAAAAATAATAAAAAGCCTAGGAATAAACTTAACCAAGGAGGTGAAAGACCTATATTCTGAAAACTTTAAAACATTGATGAAAGAAATTGAAGACAATACAAAGAAATGGAAAAATATTCCATGCTCATGGATTGGAAGAATAAATATTGTTAAAAGTGTCCATATTACCCAAGCAATCCACACACTTAATGCAATCTCTATCAAAATACCAATATCATTTTTCACAGAACTAGAACAAACAATCCTAAAATTTGTATGGAACTACAAAAGACACTGAATAGCCAAAGCAATCTTGAAAAAGCTAGAGGTAACACAATCTCAGATTTCAGGAGATACTACAAAGCTGTAGTAATCAAAATATAATAGTACTGGCACAAAAAAAAAGATACATTTATAAATGGAACAAAACAGATACCCCAGAAATAAACCCACAATTAATCTTCAATAAAGGAGGCAAGCATATGCGATGGGTAAAAAAGACAGTCTCTTCAACAAATGGTGTTGGGAAAACCAGACAGTTACATGCAAAATAATGAAACTGGACCACTTTCTTCCACCATACACAAAAATAAAGTCAAGTTGATTAAGGACCTAAATGCGAAACCTGAAACCATAAAAATCCTAGAAGAGAGTACATGTAGTAATTTCTCTGACATCAGCTGTAGCATTTTTCTAGATATGTCTCCTGAGGGAAGGGAAACAAAAACAAAAACTAACTATTGGGACTACATCAAAATAAAAATCTTTTTCACAGCAAAGGAAACAATCAACAAAACTAAAAGACAACCTACTGAATGGGAGAAGATATTTGCAAATGACATATCCAATAAAGATTTGTATCAAAATATATCAACAACTTATACAACTGAACACACACACACAAAAAAATCCTATTAAAAATGGGCAGAAAAGAACATATATTTCCCCAAAGAAATACAGATGGCTGGGGCACCTGGCTGCTCAGTTGGTAGAGCATGTGACTCTTGATCTCAGAGTTGTAAGTTCAAACCCCACATTGGGTGTAGAGATACTTAAAAATAAAATCTTAAAAAAAATACAAATGGTCAACAGACACATGAAAAGATGCTCACATCACTCACATCAGGGAAATGCAAATCAAAACCATAATGAGATGCCACCTCACACCTGTCAGAATGGCTAAAGTGAAAAACACAAGTAACAACAGGTGTTGGCAAGGATGTGGAGAAAAAGGAACTCTTGTGCACTGCTAGTGGGAATGCAAACTAGTTTCCATGGTGGAAAACAGTATGGAGGTTTCTCAAAAAAGTAAAAATAGAAATACCATATGATCCAGTAATTCCACTACTAGGTTTTACCCAAAGAATACAAAAACACTAATTTGAAAAGACATGTGTACTCTTATGTTTATTGCAGCGCTATTTATAATAGTCAAATTATGGAAGCAGCCCAAGTGTCCATTGGTAGATGAATGGATAAACAAGGTGTGTGTGTGTGTGTGTGTGTGTGTGTGTGTGTGTGTGTGTGTGTGTATTAATATATTGTGATATATAGAATGGGCTATTACCTAGTCATTAAAAAAGTATAATCTTGCCATTTGCAACTATATAGATGGATCTAGAGAATATAATGCTAATCACAATAAGTTACCCAGAGAAAGACAAATACCATATGATTTCACTCATATGTGGAATTTAAGAAACAAAATGGATAAACAAAGGGAAAAAAGACATACAAACCAAAAACCAGACTCTTAACTATAGAGAACAAACAGATGGTTACCAGAGAGGAGGTGGGTAGGGGGTTGGGTGAAATATGTGATGGGGATTAAAGAGTACACTTATCATGATGAGCACTGAGTAATGTATAGAATTGAATCACTATATTGTACACCTGAAACTAATATAACACTGTATGTTAACTACACTAGAATTAAAATCAGAAAAATGAAGAGGGATCTGGATGGCTCACTCAGTTAAACATCCGACTTCAGCTCAGGTCATGATCTCACAGTTTGTGAGTTCAAGCCCCACATCGGGCTCTGTGCTAACAGCTCACAGCCTGAAGCCTGTTTCAGATTCTCTGTCTCTCTCTCTCTCTCTCTGCCTCTTCCCTGCTCTCACTCTGTCCCTCTCTCAAAAATAAACATTGTTTAAAAAAAATTTTTTTAAGAAAAAAGGAGGAAAGAATGGAAGGAAAGGAAGGAAGGAAGGGGAAGGAAGAAAGAAAAGAAAGAATGAGTTAATCTGCTACAAATTTGTCCAGGTGTACATAGGTAAAATGAAATGAAATTAAAATAATTTCTTAGCTGTAACTTCCTAATAATGTATAATAAGGTCAATAGGTAATCATTACAAAGACTTATCTTCCTTCCATCCATGTTATAAATACCAAGCCTCTGTCCTTCTCCTGGGGCCAGAAGAGTTTGATCAGCCATAGCTCCCATTGTCCCTTCTGCCCATTATCCATTCTTCCTTCTGGACTCCATTCCATCTAACCATGCTCTTTCCTTTCATATGTCCATTCTGGCTATTGGCTTATCATTTCTTTTGGACTATTTATTATCCCTTGCTTTTCAAAATCAGCTGCCAACTATAAGAGAAAAATTGTTCCAAACCTGGTCTGTGATGGCACTTTTTAGTTGATACAATCAAAAGCTTCTTTCTGGAAGAAATGAGCATTCCTGATAATATATGTAAGCAATTTTCATAAAAACTTTATAGAATTAAGACTTTTTCTAGGAAAGTCAGGTTAGGTTAGGTAAGACGTGGTATGAATCCAACCAAGAAGTTATTGGTGATAAGCACAGTTTCTATAGAAGCATAATGCAGAAACCAAACCATTGTGAGATAAGGAATAAAGGAAAAATAAGGAATTGTAGACCATGAATTTGGGTGACTGTTCAAAGAAGCTTGACAAGGCAAGAAGGAAGGCAAGAAAAAGACAAGATGGCAGCTAGTTTTCAAGAATGATGAACACTTGATCGTGTTTACATGTTAAGGAAAGGAGCATTATAACCAGATGTGGCTTTTTGTTTCTTAATAAAAACTTGACTCTCTTTACAAATAAGATAATGTGCTTGGCTTGGTTTCATTTCTTTGAATATGTAAGCACTAGGTATTTAGAGATGAAGAAAAGTTTACTTTTATTACTTAGCATTAAAGAGTAAAAGGGCAAGGTATCCTAAATTCATCTGCCCACTAGACTCACACAAGGATCTTGATAAAAATAGAGATTCCAGGGTTCTGTTCCAGACCCAATGAACCAAAATGTCTAAGAGAAAGGCCTGGAAACCTGCAGTTTTAAATATGTTCTTATGAGCAAGCAAGGTTAGGGGGAAGATGGTATAACACTCAAAAGCACAGGCTCAGAAATACCTGGGTTCATACCCGTTCCATCACTCACTATATGGCTTTGTATGAGTTACTCTAATTCTGTTAGTGGTTGTATAGACGAAATGAGATAATACATGTAAAGTGCTTGGTACACATAAATGTTCAACCTATA